>NC_035446.2:151471195-151771195 GCF_002127325.2 Helianthus annuus | reverse complement strand
ATGGCTTGGGTCCCAATCTCCAACTAATTCATTTGAGTTCATGTGCAGGGTGCTTCAGGAGGAACTATCAGTAGTCACTGGATTGTTGATAGTGGGGCATCCAGGCACATGACGGGCGACATGAAGCTTCTCTACGACGTTAAATCTATTAGAGGAGGTTATGTTGCTTTTGCTGGAGATAAAGGTGGATACATTACGGGAGAAGGAATGATATCTAACGGGATTGTCAGCTTTGACAAGATCAATTTTGTGCAACAACTTGATCACAATCTTCTTAGTGTTTCTCAAATTTGTGACAAGAAATTTTCAGTACACTTTGATGCTAATGGATGTTATGTGCTGAAACCCGGCTTCAAAATTCCAAAAGAATGGATTCTCTTGTCGGCTCCAAGGATAAATGATTTGTACGTCCTTGACATGAGCCAGGCTATTACTACGTCTGCACAAGCAACTTGTTTCGTTTCTAAAGCCACAGAAAAAGACACTATCTCTTGGCACAGACGAATGGGTCACATTCACTTACGCAAAATGAATCATTTGGTTTCAAATGAATTGGTGAATGGTGTTCCTCTCAAAAATTTCCATCTTCAAGACATCTGTGTTTCGTGCCAGAAAGGAAAGCAAACAAAGAAGAAGCACCCTACAAAGAAGATCAACACAGTGGCAGTTCCTCTTGAACGTTTGCACATGGATTTGTTCGGTCCTGTCAAGCACAAGAGTATTCGGGGTGATCAATACTGCCTCGTGGTTACTGATGATTATTCAAGATTTTCTTGGGTTGCGTTCATGGCACACAAGAGTGAAACCTTTGGCATCATCAAAAACTTGATCATTCAGATTGAGAATTTGTATAAGTTGAAGGTTAGGCGGATACGTAGCGACAATGGTACTGAATTTAAAAATCATTCCATGACGGAGTTCTGCACTTCAAAGGGTATTCTTCATGAGTTTAGTGCAGCTTATACTCCTCAACAGAATGGTGTCGCTGAACGTAAGAACCGCACATTGATCGAGACTGCTAGGACAATGTTGGTAGAGTCACAGTTGCCCATTCCATTCTGGACTGAAGCTGTGGCCTCTGCATGTTACACATTGAACAGAGTCCTTACAGTCAAAAGGCACAACAAGACCTGCTTTGAGCTTCTACAAAAACGGAAACCAGATTTGTCTTATCTAGAACCGTTTGGAGCTCCATGCACAATCATCGATCCTAATGGAAAGTTTGGGGCAAGAGCAATTGATGGATACTTTCTTGGGTATGCCACCCCTAACTTACGAGTCTGGAATCTAGAGACTAAAAGGGTCGAGGAATGGTCTGAGGTCAGAGTACAAAGGCACACCTTGCCAGTCAAAAATCCGGGTCAACCTTGGATGTTTGAGTACGATGACTTTTTCAATTCGATCAATGTTGAAGCCGCTGAAGAAAATGCTGCGGCTAGGATGTTTTTCGAGAGTGACAATGCAACAGTTTCACCGGTGGTTCGTCCAATTCTTGTTAATCAAGAACCATCTTCTTCGGTGAACAATAATACTCTCAACAATGAGGATTTTCATGATGCAAACGAATTGAACGAATCTTCAGAGGATGATGAATTTCTAGATGCAGATCAAGAAGCTCCTACAACAGCAGTTCATGGTACTTCAGAGGGTACTCCTCCAGTGGATACACATAGAACAGCTGAGACTACTGCATCATCCTCTTCGTCAATTCCGGGTCTTGAATTGGTTGTTGATCTTAATCTTAACAACCTGGGTATAAATGTTCCAGTTCCAGATAATCCAGAAACAAGGATTCATAATACCCATCCTCAACAAAACATCATTGGAAATGTGCAAAGTGGCGTACAAACAAGAAACATGTTGCGAAACAACAACAATGCAGGCTTGTATGCAGCTATTCGAGAATCCGGGCAACAAAACGATTGGTCCTTCGCGTGTTATGTCTCACAAGAAGAACCAAGAACGTGGAAAGAAGCCTTGAAGGATAATGCCTGGGTTGAAGCAATGCAGGAAGAACTGCAACAATTCCAGAAGCTGGGTGTCTGGAAATTAGTAGAGAAACCTGCTGGATACAAGAAGATTGGTACCCGTTGGGTTTTCAAATGCAAAAAGGATGACCGCGGAGTTGTTATCCGAAACAAAGCTCGTTTAGTCGTTCAGGGTTTTCGTCAGATTGAAGGGATCGACTACAACGAAGTCTATGCACCAGTGGCACGTCTCGAAGCAATTCGAATCTTTCTAGCCTATGCGTCCTTCAAAGGATTCAAGGTTTATCAGATGGACGTGAAAAGTGCATTTTTACATGGTGTGGTTGAAGAAGAGGTGTACGTCGAACAGCCTCCAGGTTTTGAAGATCCTATCCATCCCGATCGGGTTTGGTTGCTCAACAAAGCTCTTTATGGTCTTCATCAAGCACCACGAGCTTGGTATGCAACCTTATCACACTATCTGCTGGAGAACGGTTTTCGAAGAGGTCTTATCGATTGTACTCTTTTCATCAAGGAACAAGATGGAGATCTTCTTCTGGTACAGGTATACGTTGATGACATTATTTTTGGTTCTACTAATGATGTCTTGTGTAGGGAATTCGAGCGCATTATGCAGGATAAATTCGAGATGAGTGCTATGGGGGAAATGACCTTCTTCTTGGGCCTACAAGTACAACAAACGGAGTCTGGGATATTCATCCATCAGACTAAATATGTTGGTGACATCTTGAGCCGGTTCCAGATGTCTGATGCAACGCCCATTGGTACCCCATTGCCAACTAATCACGGAATTACTCCAGACTTGAAGGGAGAAGCTGTTAGCCCTTCTATCTATCGCGCCATGATCGGATCTCTCATGTACCTCACAGCATCAAGGCCAGACATAATGTACC
Source organism: Helianthus annuus (assembly GCF_002127325.2). Classification (NCBI taxonomy): domain Eukaryota; kingdom Viridiplantae; phylum Streptophyta; class Magnoliopsida; order Asterales; family Asteraceae; genus Helianthus; species Helianthus annuus. Next base: position 151,768,314 of record NC_035446.2, on the reverse strand, counting down.
CAACGTGCCTGCTTGCCAGATATCAAGTTAACCCGAAGGCCTCACATCTTGCTGCTGTTAAAAGGATTTTTCGTTATTTGAAGGCGTACCCTGACACCGGTCTGTGGTACCCTAGGGATAATAACTTTGAATTGGTAGCTTTCAGTGATTCTGATTTTGGCGGATGCAAAATCGACGGCAAATCCACAACGGCTGGATGTCAGTTCTTAGGAAATCGCCTAGTCACATGGCAATGCAAGAAGCAGACGTGTGTAGCTACATCAACATGCGAAGCTGAATACATTGCTGCTTCAAGTTGTTGCTCCCAAGTTCTTTGGATCCAACAACAAATGCGGGACTACGGTTTTGAATTCCTAACTACTCCTATTTACGTTGATAATTCTGCTGCTTTAGATATCACTAGAAATCCTGTGCAGCATTCAAAGACCAAACACATCGAAATCAAATATCACTTCATACGTGATTGCTTTGAGAAAAGGCTAATCGATGTTGTTAAGGTCCACACCGATGACCAACGTGCCGACTTATTTACCAAAGCTTTTGACAAATCAAGATTTGACTTTTTATTATTGGTAAACGGCATTAAGGTCAAGCAAGAGTAAAACCAACATCGGAAAATCATTTTTGTAAATATCTTTGTGTGTTTTTAAATTTATCTTAGTTTATTGATTTTAGGGGGAGTAAATCCAAAAATCTGAAAATCCAAAAACATCGAAAAATTTCAAAAACACAAAAACAATAGAAAATCAAAAATGAGTTTCCTGGAGAGCAAAAGAGAAAATGATAGTACATCAGTGGTCTATCCAAACTTCTTTAAAACTTAAATGAAAAACGATAAGCAGCTCTATATAAGATGTATCGGTAGGCTCACAATCATTTTAAAGTGTGCAGGGTGATATAAATCTTAATCGACTGAAGACCAGGTGGGAACCATTCATTGGCATATGGTCTTAGTAAGAGTAAAACCAACATCGGAAAATCATTTTTGTAAATATCTTTGTGTGTTTTTAAATTTATCTTAGTTTATTGATTTTAGGGGGAGTAAATCCAAAAATCTGAAAATCCAAAAACATCGAAAAATTTCAAAAACACAAAAACAATAGAAAATCAAAAATGAGTTTCCTGGAGAGCAAAAGAGAAAATGATAGTACATCAGTGGTCTATCCAAACTTCTTTAAAACTTAAATGAAAAACGATAAGCAGCTCTATATAAGATGTATCGGTAGGCTCACAATCATTTTAAAGTGTGCAGGGTGATATAAATCTTAATCGACTGAAGACCAGGTGGGAACCATTCATTGGCATATGGTCTTAGTACCGAAATTTCGTTTGATAGATTGCCGAGGTTCTGAGATATTCGGTTTTTATGCTGCTTATCATCTGGGTATCATGGTTGTATCTTTTACCGAAAAATAACGGGGACGCAAGTCTAGATCTTCCATGATACTATACATACGTGTACATATTACATACTGCATTCGACCATCAATAAGTGATAAACAATCACATGTCCATATCAAATAAGTGATAAAATATCACATTTATCCGGGTGTCAAGTTCGTCTCTCTGCTGTACGAAAGTACTGACCTGTTCACGGACTTGCACCTGTGCCCTCATGCATACGAAAATCAAGTTCCTCATCAATAAGTGATTATATCACATAGGGCTTGTTTTCAATTCAAAATAAGTGAGTTTCTCACAATTTATACGGTTAAACAGATGATAATCGGTATACTCACCAGTAAGATGAACTCTCGTGCATACCTTGATACGGGAATGTGTTATGATGTGGATGAACACCGGTCGGTAAGTATAAATCATACATTAACGTATCCTCTAAACATGATTACATCTGATAAGTTGAGCTTAAGTGGACAACAATACCGATAATTGTTATAGGATGCTTATCTTAATGTTAACTAACTGAACAACAAGAGTGTTTTGGCATGACCGTACACTGATATGATTCTCTTACCCTCGAAACTCGCAAAAAGAATGTTTGTATATATTTATTTATTTACTGCTTAACTTTTATTATTTCTTTTAAACAGTTTCGTCGTTTGGTGCATATCAGTACGACATTAGCGGTGATGTCGTTTGATAACACTCAAAGGATTTTAAATTGTTGTTTTTTAATCTCAAAAATACCAAAAAGATTTTAGGTGTGTTTTAATATAAACTTTATAAAAGCCAAAAAGATTTTATTTCTGCTTTATTTTCGATCGTACGATGTTGGAGCTCAAGTCTTCGTTACCTGAAACCTGACTGAAAACCTAACTGACTAAATCTTCATAAACGGTCAAAAATTTGCATGTTTGAAAGTTAAAAGGCTAAAATTGGAAAATTTATTAGACTTTCAAACTGTCGGACGGTGTTTGTTTGTGACATGGTCATTCGTGTGTCATTTGTTTATACTATATTCCAAGCAGTTGTTCTCATTACGCGTTTAGATTTCTTGCATGTGCAGATTCTAAAGGCTAGGAGAACATGGTCGATGACAAGCTTTGGAATGAAGACACGACGAGAAGGCACTCAAAAGATGAAGATGATCGAGTTGCCGTTGGCCATCATCAACACCACAGGGATCTCACTTCATAAAGATAAAGTCTTTCCACGAGCATAACTCAAGGGGGAGTTTATGTTAAGGGGGAGTTTGTCAACACACTTCCTACATGATACAGGTAGTTTGTTGATACACTCTCTGCTTTCAAGACGTGAAGACTTTGAAGATCCTCCGACATTGAAGACATGATAGGACATCAGAGTCTTGAAGACCTGAAGACCAAAGACCGTCGAAGTTCAAGACGAGTCTACACTTTTAGAAGAACAAGACAAAGCTTAGAGATCAAAGACAAAGCTACAGCCAAGGGGGAGTTTGTTGGTGCACTTGTGTCTGTACTTTGTCTGTATTCGGTCTGTATGTAAACGATGTCCATGTCAGTTCTGTAAAGTTGACAAAGTCAACCATCCTCCGGTTTGACTTAGTCAACAGTTAGAAAGATGTTTGTCTGGATCGAAGGATAGCCTCGAAGGATACAACTGATCCTTCGAGATGCTCGAAAGATATGGTTCGACCATTAGACCTCGAAGGATGATCCTTCGAGGTTCATGCTGATCTTTCGTGTAACATGTGGTCGACAGATGATCCTTCGGACCATCTGTCGAATCCTTCGGACATAGCATCTTGGGCTGGGTATATATACCCATGCATGTGTTGAGTTTCAGTAGACACACAGACAGAAAGACAACCGAGAGATAGAGAGTTTCTTTGAGAGCATTCTGTCGGAACTCACACACACACACACACTTGAGAGTTTACATGTTATATTTGTAAACATTGTGCTTGTAACCGAAACCTTCATTTGCATTAATACGACTAGTGTTAATCGGTGAATCTTTGTGTGATTGTGTTTCTACTTGTGTCATCCCGGTTTGCCTACTAGCTTGGATTCCGCACTCGCTAGTGGGTTGGTATAACAAGGTATAGGTTTGTTCTCGATCCTCCGAGAGGGACCTACAAGGTAAAGTCCATTTTATATTGTTACCATACATCCATTTTTTCAGCTTATTAGTTCATATTTTATTACAAGTTGAATAATCTTTGATAACATTTTTGTAACAGGGGTTCAGATGGTGCATCTTCTTCTTCATCGGCAAATGTTGATCTTAAACTAATCGAACATATAAAGGATGTACTAGACAATGACAATGAGTTGGTCAAAACTTATAGAAGAGTTAGGGATTCCTTCCAAGACAACCCTAATGTAAATGTGAAGCTTCGAATAATTGGAGCAAGAGAAAAAGATGGTCGCACGTATAACTTACCAACGGCTGGTGAGATTGCTGCTCTTATTGTTGGTGATATCGAAAATGTGGTTGACAATAGAGATATTGTAGTTGAGACTCAAACAGGTGAACTAAAAAGAATTAGTGAGTTGCATCCATCATATCTTGCACTACAATATCCGATTCTGTTTCCGTACGGAGATGATGGCTACAGAATTGATATCCCTCATAGAGGTGTTGTTGATGTTGTTAATAAAACACGTCCAAAGTGTACTATGAGAGAGTTCTTTGCCTATCGTATCCAGGATCGTATAAATCAGTTTTCATTAATCCTTAATTCTAAGAGGCTTTTCCAGCAGTTCTTGGTTGACGCGTATACTATGATAGAGAGCGAGAGACTTAGGTACATACGATATCAACAAAAAGATCTTAGGTCCGACACATATGAAAGCCTCCGTAAATTACGAAGTAAAGGTCAAGATGATATATCTAAAGCTGGAAAACGTATTTTTTTGCCGTCTTCTTTTACTGGTGGAGCACGATATATGATGCAAAACTATTTAGACGCTATGGCTCTGTGTAAGTGCTTTGGTTATCCAGATTATTTTATTACCATAACATGCAATCCAAAATGGCCAGAAGTTCAACGGTTTCTCAAAGACACCAATCTTAGTCCGGAAGATAGGCCTGATATCCTGTCTAGACTCTTCAAAATAAAACTCGATTCAATCTGCAAAGATTTAAAAAAGAATCATCTATTAGGCAAAGCTTCAGCAGGTAATGTTAACAAAATAATTCAATTATTAGTCATCATCAAAGCTAACACTTTGTTTTATTTTTATGTAGTTGTTTACACTATTGAGTTCCAAAAACGTGGTTTGCCTCATGCACATTTATGCTTATTCATGGAACCTGAATTCAAATTACCTACTGTGGACCATGTTGATTCATTTATATCTGCTGAAATTCCAAACAGAGATGAAGATCCAGAATTATTCATCCTGGTGAAAGAGTATATGATACATGGTCCATGTGGTAATGCTAGGTTGAGCTCTCCATGTATGGTAGATATGAAGTGTTCAAAAGGCTTTCCAAAAAAGTTTCAAGATCATACAACACTAGATTCAAATGGGTTTCCATTATACAGAAGGAGAAACAATGGTGCCTATGTTGTGAAAAATAAAATTGAGCTTGATAACAGGAGTGTTGTTCTTTATAACAAAAAATTATTGAAAAGATATCAAGCTCATATCAACGTTGAATGGTGCAATCAAGCCGCGTCTATAAAATATCTTTTTAAATACATCAATAAAGGTCCTGATAGAGCCACTATAGCTGTTGTGCATGGTGATAATCAACCGGAAGAGCAACCACAAGACGAGATCAAAGAGTATTACGATTGCCGCTATATATCAGCTTGCGAAGCATCTTGGAGGATATTTGCTAACGAGGTACATTATAGAAGACCTTCTGTTATGAGGCTTCCATTCCATTTACCTGGCCAACAACCTGTTGTTTTCGGCCCTGACGAGGATATTAACTCCGTTCTAAACAAACCTTCAGTTAAATCTTTAATGTTTCTATCATGGATGGAACGTAATAAAGACCCAAATGACCTGTTGGCACGTACACTTACATACGTTCAGTTCCCTATTTTTTATGTATGGAAGCTTGACAAGCGAGTATGGGAACCAAGAAAAGGGAAAAAATCAATTGGCAGGATTCATTCCGTATCTCCATCTTTAGGTGAAGCGTATTTCTTGAGAATTCTTCTTAACAAGGTTAGAGGACCAACATCGTTTGACGACATTAAAACAGTTAATGGTAAAGTTTACGATACATACAGAGATGCTTGCTACGCACTTGGTCTTTTAGATGATGATTCAGAATATGTAGAGGCAATAAAAGAAGCAAATTTAACTGGAAGCGCTTCATACATTCGGAATTTATTTTCTACGATGTTGTTATCCGGTAGTCTTTCTAGACCTGAGGTTGTTTGGGAAAGTTCGTGGAGATACATGGCGGACGATTTTGTTTACAGATTAGCAAAATACCATCGAGTTACAGGTACGTTTTGTTTACACTGAAATTTATTACTTATATTTTTTGAAAAAAATAATTTGATGTGTTCATCATTATTTAAGTTATTTTATCTTATTATGATGAAATGGTTTCCATATTCATAAGATGAATTTTTTTTCTTTCTTATTTCGTAGCGTTATCAATTCCGGATCACCAACTGAAGAACTATGTCTTGGTCGAAATTGAAAAGTTTTTATTGCGAAATAATTCTTCTTTGCGAAGATTTGAATCAATGCCATATCCAGATATGTCGTCTTCTGGTATTTCCGATTGTCGTTTGATATACGAGGAGCAGGCATATGATACAACATACCTTGGAAATCTGTACGATAGTCAGTTGACAATGTTAACTGATGAACAACGCTCTGTTTTTGAGGAGATTATGGCAGCAGTAAACAGTGATAACGGTCGGATTTTTTTCCTTTATGGCTATGGCGGAACAGGTAAAACATTTCTATGGAAGACATTGTCCGCTGCAATTAGATCAAGAGGTCAAATCGTCTTAAATGTGGCTTCAAGTGGAATTGCATCGTTGTTGTTAGATGGTGGCAGGACTGCACATTCCAGGTTTAGCATACCGTTGAATCTTACTGAAGATTCCGTATGCAATATAAAACCATAAAGTGATCTGTCTAAATTACTTCATGAGACTAAATTGATAATTTGGGATGAAGCACCTATGGTTCACAAACATGCATTTGAAGCGCTCGACAGAACAATGAATGACGTTTTCAACATTGACACATCTCTCAATTCTGAAATCCGATTTGGAGGTAAGGTTATTGTTTTTGGAGGGGATTTTAGACAAATATTACCTGTTGTTCCAAATGGTGGCAGACAAGAGATTGTTAATGCCTCCTTATGTTCGTCTTATTTGTGGAGTAAATGTAAATTGCTAAGACTAACTAGAAACATGAGGTTAACGGTTGGAAGATCTACGGCTGATGTTGATGAAATAAATAGTTTTGGCAAATGGCTTTTGGATTTGGGTGAGGGTAACGTTGGTGGTCCAAATGATGGAGAAGCAACTATTGAAATACCAAGAGATCTTTTGATTACTGATCCATCTGATCCAATTGGAAGTTTAATTGATTTTGTTTATCCATCAATCTTGGAAAACGTAGACGCCCATAACTATTTTAGTGACCGGGCCATACTTGCACCTAAAAATGAAGTTGTTCATGAGATTAATGACAGGTTACTAGCAATGTTTCCTGGTGAAGAAAAAGAGTATCTTAGCTCTGACAGTCTTTGTCCGTCTGAAGATGTAAATTCTACACAACAAAGACTTTACTCTCCGGATGTGCTCAATGGTCTTAAAATATCTGGCCTACCAAATCATAGGTTAGTCCTTAAAGTTGGTGTTCCAGTCATGTTATTAAGAAATATTGATCAACGGAATGGATTGTGCAACGGTACAAGGCTACAAGTAAAGAAGCTGCACAACCGTGTAATAGAAGCGAAGATAATATCTGGTTCAAATATTGGTACTTGCACATATATCCCTCGATTAAACTTGATACCTTCTGATAAAAAGATTCCTTTCTCTTTTCAAAGAAGACAATTTCCACTGGCCGTATGTTTTGCAATGACCATCAACAAAAGTCAAGGTCAATCTCTTTCAAGAGTAGGTTTGTACCTCAAACAACCAGTCTTCTCTCATGGTCAGTTGTATGTTGCCTTATCAAGGGTGAAAACAAGAAATGGTGTCAAGATACTCATACTTGACAATAACGGAAAACCTACGGATAAAACAACTAATGTGGTGTATAAAGAGATATTCAACGAATTGTGATATATACATACTAAGTGTTAATAAAAAGTTATTACATGATCTGTTTAAATATGTGTATATATTGATAACATTTAATGTAAACAACTATTATTAATCCATATTATCTTTCATCAACCCGTGTAATACACGGGTCCTTAGGCTAGTATCAAAATAAACCAACTATCACTAATAAATTTACTGTTATTATGTTTAAAATTTTGTTGTTGTTACAATTTTACTCCCCTAAAAAAAATTTCGTCCTCGAAATTGCTAAGTAGAGGACCTTACGAACCATGTATAAATATCTTATGTCCAAATCCCGAAGCATCAAGCCGTATGATTCAGTACTTTGTATTAAAATTTATAACTTTAAATTTCAATGGCAAGGAAATAATATTGTATCTAAATTCAACTCAAACATAAATGGTTTAGACTGTTAGAAATTCGGTACATCAAGATACAAATAGGTTTGCATGAAACCCATTTATGCCTTTCAATAAGATAAAATAAACTTCACAACTAGCTTATTTATATTCGTCAACAATTTTTTTTTATAATAATATTGTTATCTTTCATTATTATTATTTTTCTACTACTCAAAATTAACACGCTCAAGACATTACAATGCTTCACCTTTTCAACAATTCTATCCTTGGAATTAATGTTATACTAAAACTGCATATTATCGCAGGACATTTTATTATTAATTCAAAGTTCAAAATAAAATTTAGATTATTCAAAAGGTCAGATTATTTATTATATTACCATGGAAGTTAGTATATTATTAAATACTATAACGATAATAATGATGACGGTTATACCAAGTTATATATATTTTTCTCAATGATGAGCAATTGTCCTTTGTCTACAAAATTAAGGTGTCAAACACATACGGAACTGACTTCACATTGCACAAACACGTATCACACACTAAAAATTGAGTTTTACCGACACGACAGGTAAATAGAGACTAGAACAATTGAAATTCATATGCGATCTAAACCAAATCGGACGGAAATCAGAGTACTTAGACGTAAACGGATTCAGGTAGGCATCAATCCACATAATAGGAATCCAAAAGCGCACGTATGTACCTGTAATTCACAATTACGTTCATGACCGTAATTGTTAATCACCTTACATCTGTGCCCTAACTGTATTCCTGTCATGCATCTCGATGAATAATCCAAATTGTAAGGCAGACAACGTGACTCTAAAGTAATCATAGTCAAATGTTATAATTCTAAGAAATCACGAGATGATAACTAATGTAGTTGTGTCAATTCCGCAAGGATAAATAATACTAATGTGAAACACTTCTTGAAGCACATATGGTAGCAAGGTCCACCTGGCGTGTACTCAAGTTAGTTTGGTGCCATAGCCACTTCAATCGTGCCATCCACCATGTTTCGAGTAATTCATGAACTCCGCAATGATAATGGAATAACTAATTCGATATACTTGGGATGTAGAATATAGAAGTAGTAGTCAATGACAAAAGGAACCTCTAACAGATATCAAAGACCACAAACTGATGATTACGAAGATTGACCGAAAGTCAAAATCCTAACCCAACGTCTACCCATTAACTCATAGGTTTCACTTTTAGGGTGTAAGTTTTCTACAGGAAAGAGTCTTTGCTCTGATACCATAATTGTAACACCCCAACCCCGCTAGGGCTGACGTGTCACTCTTACGGATATCAAAACTAAACACCAATCCATAACATTAAATAAAAGATCCTAATTACATTTATTACATTACTGAAATAAATAATCTCGGCCAGCAACTTCCTAACTCTCCTCACTGAAATCCCATATCATCCCATATTACCTGTAAAACAAATAAAAAAACACAAAAAGAAAAATACGGCTGAGCCAAAAATTGCTCAGTAACGGAGAAATCAACAGTACAAGTAAAGTCATATCAGCGGAAGCAAAACACAACATAACAAAACTGAGACTGAACTGAAATGGTTACTGACACGAGTACTAAAAATAGATGAAGACACTAGACTGATACACAAACCGATCTGAACTGTAACGGAAACTGATATGGAACAAAAGTCATTCAGATGCATAACCGATATCGAACTCGACAAAAAACCGATGTAGAGAACCGATACATGGTTGACCATGATGATTAAAACCATTTTTTTTCTATAAACGAACTCATTTTAGAACATCCTTTAATAATGCTAATATTTTTTTTTATACGAAGGGCAAAACTATATTCTTTTATTGAAGGTTTGAATCTTATCAAATATAATAATTTATCGTACTTCATAGTAAATCATAACTAGACAAAATAACTAATTTTATAACATTGAAAAGTTAAATTTAAGAAATAGAATGAATCAAATAACTTGGTTTTCAAAACGTAACACTTATGATAATTTTGTAAACCGACATGGGAAGCCGATACCGAAACAAAACCAAATACGTAAGCCTAAACATTTTAAATACCATTTATAATATCATAATCTTTAAAAGGTAGGATTGTTGAAACTATTATCTTTAAATAAACATTTAGATTCAAATTCATATCTATTACTCAATATTCATAAGTTATTATTTAGTCAAAATAATTATTTTTATAACTTTAAAGATTTATATGTAGTAAACAAAATACTTTAAATCATCTAAGTTTATATGTAGAATAATAAAATCCTTACGAAATTTCTTAAACCAATCGGAAAATCGACACGAAACAAAGACAAATCCCACGACAAATATCGGATAGACACCGAATCAAATACTGAACACAGATACTGACGGAGACAGACTAAACGTATAACACGGAATCTACATCCAAATCGAGACTGATACTGAGACAGAACTAATACAAAGCGGTGCAGATGTTGAGTCAAAACAAACATAACTAATACATAACAGAATCGGATACTGAACATAGTCAGACGCATAATTAACCAGATGCATGATCGGAAACATAACCAGATGCGTACAAACATATCAGACATATCAGAGCAGACGCTAAACATAATCAGAAGCATAACCCGATAAACGATCGGGAACATATCCAGATGCGTACAAAACATATCAGAACTGATACTGAACTTATTCACAGAAAGAAACATATACTAACTTACACGACAAATGTATATATCAACAAAATAAATCGTGTAACACAGAAGCACCCAAAGCCAGAAACAGAAACAGACTGGTACACAGCTAGCTAGTCCATGCACCTATGAGATGGTGAGTGTGGCGTTCACCCCTTATTCCATCTCCAGACAAACAAACTCAAACTCAGAGCTAAGATCGATCTATACGCCTCTAGTGGCCAAAGTGCTACACAAGCACAAGCTAGAGACGCCGTGAACTTTATTACGCACTGTCACGATAAGTGCCTTGCCGTTGACGCCCAAACGACAAGCCAGGCATGCTTAGGTGACAGAGTATAAATATTTACGCCTTATAAATAATTTACAGGCAGCTGAAATAATACTAACAGGAACATGCGACCATGAGTACAAGTCTGAGGTATGGCATGTTACAATACGCTAATAAACAACACACAAATAAAAACCGACTCCTATAACCTATCACATATTAAACGAATATAGATATCGAATCATGAAAATAACACTTTAAGACAGACACAAAATTCGTACTACAAAGTAACGGATATGATAAAGATAAATACCATGATTAGAAGACCAAAGAATTCGTACCAAGGAAAACGAATTTGATAAATAGAGATACTACGATGTAATCAAAACAGAATCCGTACTAACGAGTAACGAAAAATAAAATTATACTACGATGTAAAAGAAACGGAATCCGTACCTTGGCCAAAAAGCAAAAGCGACAAAGTCTTAGTCGTCCTCAAGTCATAAAATTACCTATAGTTTAGTTATCTCGAATCAAATTCACGAAGTGGTTTATTTATTGGTAGATCGATTTTCCAGCGACTAAGATCTTTAGATCTCTTCAAACACATAATAATTAGTCAAATTTCAACTTGTGTCTCTATACTTTGTCATACCAGCTACTACCACGATGTCTTAAAATAGTTATATCGATTTAAAAGGTTTTAACCTTAAAACAATTATATCAATTAAAAAGGTTTTAACCATACAATTTACTTGATTACCTTCTCTCCAAATAATCACAACTTTGAAAACGTTGAAATACATATTGATTTAGCACTTAAGAAATCTCTTTTTTTTTTTGAACTAGTTATTATATATTAACTTGTAAATTCAAATTATTACAAAATGTTTGTAGGTAGTGTTGCTATCTACTAAACAAACCAAAATAGTTTTAAAACAGTAACAATTCATAATCATCTTTAGAAAAAAAAAAACAATAAATCAGTCGCTGAAAAGAATCAATTATCGAGTTTTTACAGGTACCTTAAGCTTTACATAACACGTAAGGCTTGGAGTTATTACCTCAATTAGCCGAACAAGGATATGAGATAGCGACTTGGTACACAGTGTGCGGAGGTGGCCAATCGTGAACCGAAAATTTCGCCGAATCGTGTTGACGCTTGGCAGCCGGTTGATGGTCACGACTGAACCATGACGGTGATCAGAGTTGTTTCGTCCGGCGACCAGCAGAAGTGACGGAGTGCGGCAGCATTACAGTTACAACAAGGATGAAAGTGGCGGCGGTTCATGGTGACTGAAGGCGGCGAACGGCGGTCATTGCTGATTCACGGTGGCTGACGTTGCAAAGAAGGTGATTCGAACTAGCGGCGACAGCAATTAGTTGTGTTGGCGGGGTTATAGTTCAAGTGGAATTGTGTTGGCGATGAAAGCAAGCGGTGAAGGTGGTGTCGTTGTGACGGTGGATAGAGGTCAAGGACGAAGGCAAGGCAAGGTGAGGTGGTGGCTTAAGTTTGATTCGATTAACATTATGATTGAAACCAATCAGATTGGAAAGATCCTAATTGATTCGGTTGTTGAAGATGAAAAAGGAATGTGGCATTAAATGGATCAAAAAAAAATTGGAATGGTGAAAAATGATAACTGTACAATTTACTCCATCCATATATTTGTTTCTTAAATTTTGTTTGTTTCTTAAATTTTGTTTAAATTTATTTTATATTTCGGTTACCAGATCATGGAACCAATTTTTCAAAGCCAATTTATTATTATTACAATTATTATTATTATTAATTACGATTAGAAACCTACATAGTCTAAATTTCAATATTTCATATCACATATATAATCTTTATTTGATAACTAACTTAAATAATAACGATATAATTACATTATAAAATGATTGTAGAACCGCCTTATAATTAGGAAAATGCTAAACGATTGATATTCTAGATCGAAATTCGATCTTAGAGCAAATAATCATGATATGCTTTAATTTACCAATAATTATAATAATTGATTCAACAATCCTATATAACTACCGTAACACACACTATTGAATAGGCAAATAATTAACAACCCTAAATAATATTATATGCACATAAGTTTGTTTTAAGAGTTATATTGATTTAACATTTTATTAACATATCAAAATAAACCAACTATCACTAATAAATTTACTGTTATTATGTTTAAAATTTTTTTGTTGTTACATTGCACTTTGTGCACCTAACTTTTTTTCTTGCCATCTGAAGCTACGTGGTTGCAAATTCTTGTCATCTGAGTTCTTACCGTATGAAATTAAGTGAAAAGACCAAAATACCCACATATTTTATATATGTAATAAGCGTCCTGCTTCTAAATTTAAAGTTTTCCTTCCAAATTGAAATATCTAACACTCTTAACTAACTACTCTTAATCAGACAATAATCAAACTATCAAACAATGCACCAATCAAACAAACGACTATGCTTGTAATCAAACAATACCTCTAATTTGAGTTGCATTCTAACAATTCAAACATTGTAATCAAACACATTGTTGTGCTTTTAATCAAACATCTGTATGCTGCATTGTTTCATACTATGAAATAAATCAAACAATACCTCTAATTTAACAAATCAACATGTAGCAATCAAACAATATCTCTAATTTAAGTTGCATTATGTCTGGTTGTAGATGCATGAAGCTACATCATTTCAACCATGCAGCTGCATGAAGTTGCATCATTTCAACCATGGTTGTTGCAATCTTTCAGTGGTTGTAGCTGCATTATTTCAACCATGGTTTCAACTGCATCAGACCATCAAACAACAATCACACTATCAAACTATAATCAAAGAACAATCAACCATGAAGTTGCATCAGTCAAACAATGGAACAATCATTCAACAATCAACCTAGCTATGCTTGCATCAATCAAACAGTAATCAAACTGTTAAACAACAATCATACTATCATACAAATGTACCTCTAATTTAAGCTGCATCAGTCAACCATGCTTGCATTAGTTAACCACATTAGTAATCAAACAAATATACATCTAATTTAAGCTGCATTCTGTCTATAATAATCAAACACATTAGTAATCAAACACAATAATCAACCACGTTACATACATTACAAAAGTATCCTATATTTGCAATTAGTGGCAAAAATGGGTATAATTGATCATTACAATTCTTGCCAAAAATGATTACAAAAAAACACATTAAACCATTATATTTAGGCATCATTTACATATACAAAAGCATTACAAAATACACCTATTGTATTCTATCATCCCTACCCCCATTCGAACTGTATGTCGACGTTCACATTGCTCATAAACCTGAGAACCAACCTTATATACACGACAACATGGTGTATTCCGGCTACAACATTTGAAGATTAAGTTCAAAAAACAACAATTTTAGGAAAACTACAATTAATAATACTCAAGATTCACCACACTTACTGTCACACCCCAACTGATGGCGGAAAACGAGATTGCAAGAGACTTCATAACGACTAGTTGTGAGAATATTTAGATAACTCAAATTTCATTGATACTAAAATGGAAATACATTGTTTGAAATAGAAAATACAACAAGTTGCACATAACGAACAACATGGAACAAAAACATAAGTTTAAATCTAGGTGCGTTTCTAATCCACCCTAAGTAATATTCTTCATCGTCCTCTACTAGTTTCTTGCAACATGTATTAAAATAATGATTTCAACAAAAAGTTGGGGAGTATACACGTTTAAATACATAGCTTAATTGTGAATAAAAGTCGTCTCATATCCAACATGGTAATTTGCATATATTGTTCGTTATCATACTAGCATGTGTTAACTACAAGTCAAACCAAAGTGTACCAAAATCGTGCATACCATTATCGCCGAAACGACAAGGTTGTAAAATAGTTTACTTAGCAATACCACAAGAATACGGGCGGTGCGTGTCACACCCCGATATTTCCACGTATTACCGGTGGGCCTGGTGGGGAGTATCGTGACGTAGTTGATATCATCATAGTCAAACAACACAAATTTAAATGCACAACGGAAGCAAAAGATAGATTCATTTCAACTGAATAAATTGTAATATTAAGTATCACAAAATAGTTGAAACAGATCCACAGGCGGATCGAAAGAAAAAGGAAATTGTTCAACAGACTTTAACATCTAGAGCTTGCGAGACTTGATTATTGATGCCTGGAGTAGCCAGCCTATTACGTATAGTACCTGCACTTAGCCTTTTTGGAAAATACGTCAGTTTACACTGGTAAATACAACTTAACTGACTCATTTTGAAAATGTTTAAAAATTGATTTGAATGCACTTAGGCAAAAGTATCTTTTATAACTTGGGACAATTATTTAAAAATAATCTTGTATACAGTTTTACTTATTCATCAGGGCCGGTTTGTAGGGCCGGACAAGATTAACTGACACGCCACAGGTATAATGCCCACAAGGTTGATTCCTTTAAGTGGATTACCAGTTTTTACATAATGCAACTGTCAGGTGTACGCCTACACCCCGTGCTTAGGTCGTGGCCATTTCTTTGAATGATGCCAAGGATATCCGGGACATGGTCATTTAACCCCCAAAGGCCATACACCAAATAATATAGAATAAAACGAGTTATGTAAATACATTAATCACAATCCGATTTAAGTGACTACATAACCGACCAAGCGGTATTATTATAATACCGTATCCCAAGCCCGTATAGGGAAAATAAGTTAAGAGTATTTACCTGAGCAAAGTATAAATCAAATACAACAAGTGCACGTAGCTTTTACTGGGCTCCTAATCTGGAACGAAGGTTTTTAATAACCTATTAGAATCCTAACGGGTCTTTAATTAAGCTTAGACTTAGACCGGTTAGTTTTCAAAAGGAAGACACGGTTCAAACGCATGATAAAGCGAAGACCGGTTTAGAATGTGGTTTTGACCCGACAAGCTTGGATACTTGTTTAATATGGGTAAACTAAACACATTCTGGATTTTGAGATAAAAATGATAAGGTTTGACCTGTTTCGGCTAATATATGCAAACTAGTTATATAAGTCGATCCGAACGCGAAGAGTGCGTAACGGGTAACCAAAAGAGTCATATACAGGTTCCTAAGTTAATATGCCTTAAATATGTTGTGACATCAGTAAGATATCTTCTATTATGCCCCAAATGAATTTAAACTCAAATTATGCCTCGTAAGGGCATTTTGGTCATTTAAAAGGTTATAAAAGAGTTTAAATATAAATTTGAGTTTCAGGTCTGATATAATCAGTAAAAATACTTAATTTACTAAGTTATATCAGTAGGGTATTACCTATATGTGAAATTTATCACTTATAACCAAACTATGTACCGAAAGGGCATTTTGGTAATTTCACCTAAGGTTTAAAGATCAAATCTGGAAATCTGAGTTTAAAACTCTTGCTTACTGCTAAAGTATAAAAATTTACTTAAAACATCAGTAGGTATCAAGTCTTATATATCTAAAATGGTTTTAATACATACGCGCTAAAACGCGTAAAAAGGCGATTTTAAGCGATTTTCGGGTTTTATAAGAAAAGCTGATATTTTTATTATTCCAGAAGGCTTAAAATATTCTATCTATCATACTGGATCAGTAGAAAAAGGTTTGGTATCAA
Organism: Helianthus annuus; assembly: GCF_002127325.2. Taxonomy (NCBI): domain Eukaryota; kingdom Viridiplantae; phylum Streptophyta; class Magnoliopsida; order Asterales; family Asteraceae; genus Helianthus; species Helianthus annuus. Next base: position 151,751,672 of record NC_035446.2, on the reverse strand, counting down.
AAGGATTGGTAAAACCCATTTTATAGCCTAAAAGGGTAAAACCGACAATTACCGGATCAAGCTTAGAACTCTATGTTATGCTTAGCCTAAAAATAAACAAAAATTTTAAAAAATCCAAAATATTATTTTATATCAGTAGGTAAAAAGTTTGGTATTAAAAGTTGGGTTTAAATAGGCTATATGCTAATTATGCCGTGAAATTAATAAAAAAGCTTTTCATTTACGCTAATGAGCATAACTCCTATTCTAGACCTCAAACTGATGTCAAATTTTAGGTACAAGTTTATAAATTAGTAACTAAGGTTTCTATTCTTTTATATTTTTAAAAATCATGTTTTAAAGTCAAAAGGGCATAATAGTCAACATTTAAGCATTTAACGGAAACATGCATATGAATCGGATAACTATTGAACCAAGTTGTATAATCACAGAGGGTTATACTAACATGAAACCTGGTCCTAATAAAGCTCTATGGTATTTCTAAACTATGCTCTAATGGGTCAGAACTGAAAGTCAACGCAAAAGTCTACTTTTACGACTTTCGGTTCCGAACCGAGCTTAAACTGAAAATTGTCGACTTGAACATGTTTAGACATGTTCTTACATTAATTACCAAGTTATATTAATGACAAAACAGGTTGCATGGCTTCTACATTGCTAATTATGCATTTATTTGAAAATAAGCTTTATGTTGACTTTTTAAGATTAGCTTTGACCCGACAATTGACCTAGTTAGAGTGGGAATCAGAGGGTGCCCTTTTAAGGGTTTATTGCCCACATAATTACCCACTCATAGGTACTTTTAATTTGAAATTTGACTGGACAAATTAAGATTAATGACGAAGTCAAACCTTAATTACGACGGTTTGACTTTAGGCTAATAACTAAGTAAAATTGAATTAAGAAAGGTTAAGGACACTTACAAAGGGCCTAAGTATGACTATGGATCCTAAGGAAACTTGCTTGTTGACCAGAGAGCTCCAGAAATCTTCAAATTGAGTTTGAATGGTTTTCAAAGTGTATGCCAAAGTGTTGCAACAATGGGTTCTTATATAGGACTTTAGATGCAACAAGATCATTCCACAATAGCCTATAGATGTTCCTTGATCACTTCCAGGTGTCCTTAGGCATGGAAAAACCATCAAACAAGCCCCTAGAATCGAATACAAGGTTTCTAAGTCGGTTTAACTTGCTGAACTCGCACCTGTGCATGAATTCTGACCAGCTAAGGCCGTCGCGTAGCGCGACGACAGAGGGGGTTGCTGGTGGCGCTACGCCAGCATGTGGGTAACCAGCCAAACAAGTTTCAAAACATCGCAGATTTGACCCCTGGACCTTAAATAGTGGTTTTAACTTATTATTTTGCACTTTTAACCCTCCAACTTGATTTCTAAGGACCCTAAGTTATAAAAAAACTTGGTTAAGTCCTTGATTAACTTTGTGATCACCCGAAAAGCCTTTAATTTCAACGTTGACGCTTTTAACCCCTCGTATACGAATATTAACATAACTTTCTCATACTTTATCGAAACCTTGTGAAATTTCTATCACTTATTCTAGTGAGTATAATTTATAGTTACAAAGCTTAGGGTTCGCTAAAAGGTCACTCAGAGGTGTACTTTAAACATGTTGACAAATTTAACCCCTGTAGTTTGTAATCTCTTACTTTCTTTCACAATTAGCTTCGTATGATCCATGATTCATTCGTTTAAGGGTATAAACATCGTGTAGGGTTGTTGAAAGATATATCTATCCAATGTTGACACTTTGAACCCTTTTATTCACATACTTTCCTTGTTTGTCAACTTTAGTCCCTCTAAAGTGATCTTTTCACGTTTAAAGGTCATGACACGTGTCGATACACTATTGGACATAAATTTTCGAGGTGTTACATCCCCAACCCCTTAAAAGAAATCTCGACCTCGAGATTTACTGAAACAAATCAGGGTACTTTTCTTTCATTGTGGATTCTACCTCCCACGTGTACTCGGGACCTCTACGGGCATCCCATTTAACCTTTACAATTGGCACATGCTTCCTTCGAAGCTTCTTAACCTGTCGATCCTCGATCGACAAAGGTTTTTCAACAAACTTTAAGCTCTCATCTATGTGCACATCCTTTTGTGACATGACTAGCGATTCATCAGCTAGACATTTCTTCAGATTGCAGATGTGGAATACATTGTGAATACCACTAAGCTCTTCAGGTAAGTTTAACTTATAAGCCACTGTTCCTACACATTCGATGATCTCGAATGGTCCTATATACCTTGGGCTCAACTTACCTTTCTTACCAAATCTCATCACTCCCTTCCAGGGTGATACTTTAAGTAGAACCTTATCACCAACCTCAAACTTTAGAGGTTTTCGCCTTTTATCAGCATAACTTTTCTGCCTATCCCTGGCAGCTTTCAGGCGGTCACGAATTTGGACAATCTTGTCCATCGTTTCAAGGACTATATCCGGTCCTGATAACTGAGCTTCCCCTACTTCTGCCCAACAAATAGGCGTTCTGCACTTCCTACCATATAATGCCTCAAAAGGTGCTGCCTGAATGCTTGTATGGTAGCTATTGTTATAGGAGAACTCGATCAATGGCAGGTGGTTATCCGAACTACCACTTAAGTGAATTACACATGCACGAAGCATGTCTTCCAAAGTTTGGATCGTACGCTCACTCTGCCCGTCCGTCTAAGGATGGTAAGCCATACTAAAATTCAAGCGTGTGCCCAAAGACTGTTGGAAACTTTTCCAAAAATGAGATATGTATCTAGTATCTCTGTTAGAGATAATAGACACTGGTACGCCGTGCAGGGATACAATCTTATCTACGTACAACTGGGCTAATATGTTGGAGCTATGAGTCTCCTTAATGGGTAGGAAATGTGCTGACTTAGTCAGTCTATCTACTATCACCCATATAGTATCATTTCCTTTCCTTGTCTTTGGTAATTTGGTGATGAAATCCATTGTCACCAATTCCCACTTCCAGGTGGGAAGTTCAGGCTGTTGTAGCAAACCTGACGGCTTTTGATGTTCAGCTTTAACTTGTGCGCACGTCAAACATTTGGCTACATAGGTAGCTATAGACTTCTTCAAGCCTATCCACCAATAATTCGCCTTCAGATCCTGGTACATCTTATCAGCTCCAGGATGAACGGAGTATTTGGAACTGTGGGCTTCCTGGAGGATAACATCCCGAAGTCCTCCTTAAACTGGAACCCATATTCGTCCATTTAATCTCAGGATTCTGTCCTTGCCATAGGATAACTGCTCTTCAGTTACTCCTAGCTTTTCATCAGGATAGTTAGCTTCCAATAGCTTCTTTCTGCGCAGCTAACAACCTTTCATTCAAACTATTCTTTAATTCAATGCTTTTGGCATTGATTCTTATGGGCTTTACCCTTTCCTTTCTACTTAAGGCATCGGCGACTACATTTGCCTTGCCAGGATGGTATCTTATCTCACAATCATAATCATTCAAAGTTTCCATCCAACGTCGCTGCCTCATGTTTAAATCCTTCTGATTAAACAAGTGTTGAAGGCTCTTGTGATCAGAATAGATCACGCACTTAGCTCCATACAAATAATGCCTCCACAGTTTTATTGCAAATACAACGGCACCCAACTCCAAGTCATGGGTGGTGTAATTCTTCTCGTGCACCTTTAACTGGCGTGAAGCATAGGCAATAACCTTGCCTTTCTGCATAAGCACACATCCCATACCTGTGTGCGATGCATCACAATATACTACAAATTCTTCGATTCCTTCAGGCAATGTCAACACAGGCGCATTGCTCAATTTCTGCTTGAGAACATCGAAGGATTCCTGCTGCTTAGGACCCCAGTCAAACTTAATATTCTTACGCGTCAACGTAGTCAGGGGTGCAGCAATCCTTGAGAAGTTTTCAATAAATTGCCTATAATATCCTGCTAAACCTAGAAAGCTACGAATCTCTGTAGGCGTCTTTGGCTCTTGCCAATTCATGACAGCTTCAATTTTAGCGGGATCTACTTGGATACCACGCTTACTAACAACATGTCCAAGGAATTGGACTTCACGAAGCCAGAATTCACTCTTCGAAAACTTGGCATAAAGCTTCTCTTGTTGAAGCAGTTTCAGAATGCAATGGAGGTGCTTCTCATGGTTGACTTGACTCTTCGAGTAAATGAGAATGTCATCGACGAAGACGATGACGAATTTATCTAGGTAGGTCTTGCAGACGTGATTCATGAGATCCATGAAAGCTGCAGGTGCATTAATGAGCCCAAAAGGCATCACTAGGAACTCGTAATGACCATAACGAGTCCTAAACGCAGTCTTGTGCACATCTTCATCTCTAACCTTCAGCTGATGGTAGCCTGACCTCAAATCGATCTTAGAGAAGTAGCTTGCCCCTTGTAATTAATCGAACATATCGTCGATCCTGGGCAAAGGATACCTATTCTTAATAGTGACCTTGTTAAGCTCACGATAATCGATGCATAGACGCATCGATCCATCCTTTTTCTTGACAAACAGGATTGGCGCTCCCCAAGGAGACGAACTAGGTCTAATAAAACCTTTGGCTTGACAAATCATCTAGTTGGGTTCTCAGCTCCTTTATTTCTGTTGGTGCTAACCTATAAGGCGCTCTCGCAACAGGCGCTGCTCCAGGGATGATATCAATTCTGAATTCCACTTGCCTATCTGGTGGCAAACCAGGTAGTTCTTCAGGGAATACTTCGGGGTATTCAGAAATGACTGGAATATCTTCAACCTTGGGCTTCTGCTCATCAATAGTTACCTGTGCCATATAAATGACACAACCCTTCTTCAAACATCTGGATGCCTTGAGCATAGATACCTGCTCAGGTAGTCCATACTGGGTATCTCCCTAAATGGTAAGTGGCTCACCAGACGGAGTCTTGGTCACCACTTTCTTCTTATTGCAGACGATCTGGGCTTGGTTATGGGATAACCAGTCCATGCTTATAACTATGTCGAAACCGGCTAACTTCAAAGGAAGTAAGGATAATGGAAAAGAGTGGTTCCTAATGGATATGAAACATCCATCTAACACGGTTGATGCGGTTTCTAAGGTGCCATTGGCTAATTCCACCTCATATTTCACACTTAAGGTTTTAACAGGTAAATTCAGTAACTTACAGAACTTATTATCTACGAATGACTTATCAGCTCCTGAATCAAAAAGTACTCTTGCATAGACATCATTTATGAGGAAGGTACCTGTGGTCACATTGTCGTCCTGAACAGCTTCCTTTGCATCCATCCGGAAGACCCTTGCATTGGTCTTCTTGACCTCTTCAGTCTTCTTGCGTATTTAGGGCAATTAGTCTTAATGTGCCCTTTTTCATTGCAGTTGTAGCACATAGCATCCTTAATCTTTTTGCAGTCTACTGTCTTGTGCTCTTTAGACTTGCATAACCCACATGCAGGTGGTCCTGACTAAGACTTGATCTCAAGCCTGCATTTTCCAAAGTGGCATTTTTGGCAAGTCTTGCACTTTGGCTTTTCCTCTGTCTGCTGATTACCTTTGTTGGACCCAGACTCCTTCTTGTGGTCCGTGTAACCCTTATGCTTCTTCTCAGATCGTCGTGAGTTATCGTCCTCACGCTTTCTCTTACTTTCTTCCGAACTCTTAAGCGATCTCAATCTGACCGCATCCAAAGTAAGAGACAGAGATAGATCAGCTGCTGACCTAAAGGTAGCAGGTCTAGATGCCTTAACACTGGCCTTTATCTCTGGGGCTAAACCCCCAATGAAGCGAGCTATTCGCTTGGGTTCCGGTGTTATCAGATTGTATAGTGGGATCTTTCCAGCAGCCTGAATGAGAGACTTCCACCATGCTAATGCCTCTCCTTTGAATGATTGGGATACATACTTCACTATATCCCTTTCAGCACAACCGCTGATATCAACAACTGTGTCCATTTCATCTAACCAAGTCATACAATCAATTGCCCCCTTCTCCCCAGTGAAATCCCGGGGTTTGCAAGAAACAAATTACTTATAAGTACAGGACTTGGTACGTGGTTCATTATCGAACACTATCCTCTTGGATGGAACACTGTGTTGGTTTGAGGAATGTTGAACATCCTCTTTCTTGGGTTCATCTTTCTTAGAGGGTGGCTTGCTGTGAGCTTCAGAATGAGTTTTAGGGACAGATTTAGAGTGGGGTACCGATGGGGTTCTACTATGCGTCCCACTAGATTCATTATACTGTCGCTCTATAGCTTTTGCAACAACATTATCTATCAGTGCCTGTAGTTCCGCACCGGTCACATGTATCTTAGCATTTTCATGGTTTTCTACCGGATGACTGTTTACCTCTTCTGACCTAGCCATGTAGCTTTAATTGCTACATAAAATCAAATAAGGACAAGGTTTTTATAGAAGCTTATACAGTACTATCGTTCTTGATGATTTATTAACCTTGGTACTAATAACCATTTTGATTAATTTGTTAATTATATATATATTCAGGATCTTTATTACAATCCCTAGTTATAATTTAATAATAGCACAAAAAGGCAAGTCACATGGACAAATTTAATTTATAAACCAGGATTTTACAGAATCGAGGTATTAAGGTTTGAATCAAAGTTCATTATCTTTTCTTGACAGGGAGTTGTAGGCCACCACTGTCTTTAGTCCCAAAGGACGTTAATTATAGCCCGTAGGCACTTTATCCTTAAGGGATGATTATATAATTAAGGGAAATCGGAATGACCCATTTTAAGAATGACTCATGTGATTTTATCGAATCACATTTTGCCAAGAATGTTAACATTTTTTCAGATGTTAACAAGGATTGGAATCTTTTGAATAGGTTTTACCATCTTGGCCATGTCTGCAACGACAGATAGACTAGGCTTTTCCTTTAAGATTCTTTTTAATATTTAACGTAGAACAATCCTAAATTGAGATGTTAACAAGGATCTGAGTCTAATTAAGGAACTACCATCTTGGCCCTGTCTTAAGATGACACACGAGCTAGGTCTTGTCCTTTTTAGATTTTGCCATTTTATTATAATGGTAGATCTTATAAAAGGAATGATTTTTTAAATCTAATCGTTCCGCTAAAATTTAAACAAGTACATGGTTGCCCTAAATGGGACTCCTAACTGAAATGACTTGCCCATGCAAGGGCTAATCAGAAAAATAACAAAGGAAACAAATAAAGGACAAAATTAAACGAATTAGGATTAGTCCTAAGCTATGTGTCTAGACTCGAGAATCGAGGAACGTGCAACTGTGTAACTGAGATTAAACACAAAAGGCTAGTGTTTAATTCACTCAATGTTGGCTCTGATACCAACCTGTCACACCCCGATATTTCCACGTATTACCAGTGGGCCCAGTGGGGAGTATCGTGATGTAGTTGATATCATCATAGTCAAACAACACAAATTTAAATGCACAGCGGAAGCAAAAGATAGATTCATTTCAACTGAATAAATTGTAATATTAAGTATCATAAAATAGTTGAAACAGATCCACAGGCGGATCGAAAGAAAAAGGAAATTGTTCAACAGACTTTAACATCTAGAGCTTGCGAGACTTGATTATTGATGCCTGGAGTAGCCAGCCTATTACGTATAGTACCTGCACTTAGCCTTTTTGGAAAATACGTCAGTTTACACTGGTAAATACAACTTAACTGACTCATTTTGAAAATGTTTAAAAATTGATTTGAATGCACTTAGGCAAAAATATCTTTTATAACTTGGGACAATTATTTAAAAATAATCTTGTATACAGTTTACTTATTTGTCGTCCATCAGGGCCGGTTTGTAGGGCCGGACAAGATTAACTGACACGCCACAGGTATAATGGCCACAAGGTTGATTCTTTTAAGTGGATTACCAGTTTTTACATAATGCAACTGTCAGGTGTACGCCTACACCCCGTGCTTAGGTCGTGGCCATTTGGATTTTGGGCTCCTAATCTGGAACGAAGGTTTTTAGTAACATATTATAATCCTAACGGGTCTTTAATTAAGCCTAGACTTAGACCGGTTAGTTTTGAAAAGGAAGACACGGTTCAAACGCATGATAAAGCGAAGACCGGTTTAGAATGTGGTTTTGACCCGACAAGCTTGGATACTTGTTTAATATGGGTAAACTAAACACATTCTGGATTTTGAGATAAAAATGATAAGGTTTGACCCGTTTCGGCTAATATATGCAAACTAGTTACATAGCCGATCTGAACGCGAAGAGTGCGTAAAGGGTAACCAAAAGAGTCATATACAGGTTTCCTAAGTTAATATGCCTTAAATATGTTGTGACATCAGTAAGATATCTTCTATTACGCCCCAAATGAATTTAAACTCAAATTATGCCCCGTAAGGGCATTTTGGTCATTTAAAAGGTTATAAAAGAGTTTAAATATAAATTTAAGTTTCAGGTCTGATATAATCCGTAAAAATACTTAATTTACTAAGTTATATCAGTAGGGTATTACATATATGTGAAATTTATCACTTATAACCAAACTATGTACCGAAACGGCATTTTGGTAATTTCACCTAAGGTTTAAAGATCAAATATGGAAATCTGAGTTTAAAACTCTTGCTTACTGCTAAAGTATAAAAATTTACTTAAAACATCAGTAGGTATCAAGTCTTATATATCTAAAATGGTTTAAATACATACTATGCGCTTAAAACGCGTAAAAAGACGATTTTAAGCGATTTCCGGGTTTTCTAAGAAAAGCTGATATTTTTATTATTCCAGAAGGCTTAAAATATTCTATCTATCATACTGGATCAGTAGAAAAAGGTTTGGAAAGTATTGGTAAAACTCATTTTATAGCCTAAAAGGGTAAAACCGACATTTACTGGATCAAGCTTAGAACTCTATGCTTAGCCTAAAAATAAATAAAAATTTTCAAAAATCCCAAAATATTATTTTATATCAGTAGGTAAAAATTTTGGTATTAAAAGTTGGGTTTAGATAGGCTATATGCTAATTATGCCGTTAAATTAATAAAAAGCTTTTCATTTACGCTAATGAGCATAACTCCTATTCTAGACCTCAAACTGATGTCAAATTTTAGGTACAAGTTTATAAATTAGTAACTAAGGTTTCTATTCTTTTATATTTTCAAAAATCATGTTTTTAGGTCAAAAGGGCATAATAGTCAACATTTAAGCATTTAACAGAAACATGCATATGAATCGGATAATTATTGAACCAAGTTGTACAATCACAGAGGGTTATACTAACATGAAACGTGGTCCTAATAAAGCTCTATGGCATTTTTAAACTATGCTCTAATGGGTCAGAACTGAAAGTCAAAGCAAAAGTCTACTTTTGCGACTTTCGGTTCCGAACTGAGCTTAAACTGAAAATTGTCGAGTTGAACATGTTTAGACATGTTCTTACATTAATTACCAAGTTATATTAACGACAAAACAGGTTGCATGGCTTCTACATTGCTAATTATGCATTTATTTGAAAATAAGCTTTATGTTGACTTTTTAAGATTAGCTTTGACCCGACAATTGACCTAGTTAGAGTGGGAATCAGAGGGTGCCTGATGTGCACAAAATGCAACATATAAATTACATCAATTATGGCATAAAACTAACCCTTTTTTAGTACTAATGTTGGAAAAAGTGTGCTTTTGTCTTCCTTTTGTATTTTCAGGATTAAATGAGCTCAAATAAACAAAAGAAGCAAAAAGGCAGCTAAATCTAACATAAATACAAGAAAAGAAACAAACGTGGCATGCCCGGCCTTCGGACAGCATCTTCCCAAGCAAAACAAGAAGACAGAAGACTGAACACCCCCCGTGCTTAGTGAGCACGGGGGCGTGCCCAAGTGTCAGCAGAAAAGACAAAGTTGTAGAAGCTTCCATCGCCCACCACGGGGCCGTGCTCAGCGGGCACGGGGCCGTGGTCAACTATAAGATTCGCAGAATCCAGGCAAATCTTGATAGTACAGATATGCTTCTGCACACGGGGTCGTGCTCAGCGGACACGGGGCATGGTCAACTAATGCAGACAAACTGCATTTAATGAAGAAAGAGAGGAGGATGGACACGGGGTCGTGCCCAGCGGACACGGAGCCATGCCCGAGCTTCTGCTCAGCCTATAAATAGGAGTGCTTGGATCACTTGCAACTCATCCCTTGGCACACCACCTCTCTCACACTTCACCCACCACCCACCACAATCACAACACCATCATCCATTGTCCATCATAGAGTGTGTGAGTCGTCTCGGGATCCAAGATTGATCGTAAGAGTTCTTGACAATCAAATGCCATGTTTGCCTAAGTCTGTTAAATCACTTGGTGAAGACAAGTGTTTAGTGTAATACTTTTTATTTTTAATCTTTTGCACTTTTTAATTGGTTATGTATTAATGACTTTAATAACTAGTTTCTTATGTTGAAGGTGATTCTTCCTTATTGTTTGTCCGTGGTGTCTTGGCATTATTTTATTGTCTATATAAAATAAAAGATTTTCACCATTCATATCTCCACGGTCTATATGGAGGTATGTTGGCTACCTGGTCGGGGGTTAAGGGAACGGTTTGGTAAGAGTCTTGCCATTGTTCAGTGTATAGATCCTGCAAAGGACCTGGGTCAAATTTAGTAGGACCTCCTTCAATACCCACCGGTATTGGATGGCGGGGGTCCAAACTCTTTGATCCCCTCATAAGTTAAACTACTATTAAAACTTTAACCCGGCTACTTAGGACTGTATCCCTGCTGACTCAGACTACTTAGCCGAAGGTAACGTCACCTTCAAAAGAGGGCCCCACCACATTATGCATTAATAAGTGGGTTGAGGGTAACGTCACTTTTAGGATTGTATCCTTGCTGACTCAAACTACTGGGTTGAGGGTAACGTCACCTTCAAAAGAGGGGCCTACTACAATAACTAAGATAATCTCTTAAACATGTGCAAAAGTGCGAAAATAATCAAAGGTTACACTACACACGAGTCGGATCCAAGTGATTCATCTTGTCTATCTGTTTTTACTTTTATTTTTATTTTCAGCATTTTAGTTAGTTTTATTTTTTTCTAGTTTAAAAACCTTTTTCTAACATTTTGATTTGATTAGACGTTGAGGATAAATCGGTACTAAAAGCTCTTGTGTCCTTGGACGACCTCGGTATCTTACCAACACTATACTACGCTCACGATGGGTGCACTTGCCCATATGTGTGTTTAGTGTTAGTAAATATCGTGTTTTATAAATTTAAAACTTGGCTAAAAAAAGTGTAAAAGAGCTTAAAATATATACCTAAATTATATCGCACTTCACACGCATCAAGTTTTTGGCGCCGTTGCCGGGGACACAAGAATTTTAAGAAAGCTTAAAATCGGCGGCCTAATCAGTTTTTCAAAACTTTTTCAAAACGCGCACACATTTTTCTGCATTTTAGTTTAGTTTTGCATTTATAGTAGCCTAAACACGGGGCCGTGCTGCACATTTTTCATAAAACACCCAGATACAGAGTCTGAACACGGGGTCGTGCTCACTGAACACGCCCCCGTGCTCAACAAGACCAGTAACTTTTATTCAAACGCCCAGATACAGATCCTGAACACGGGGCCGTGCTCGCTGAACACGGGGCCGTGTCCAACCTCTGTTTCTGTTTTTATTTTTGTTTTCTGGTCCCGAGACTCTGTTTAGGTCTGTTGAGTGATTCTTATGGATCAATACTCAGGAGGCTATAACTACACCTATGAGGAGGATGATTATAGGAGAGACTATTGCACTAATTGTGGTAACCCGCACTCGGTTCAATGTTACAACTCATTTCAACCATCCAATTCATACACACATTATGAGGAGCCCAGGTACGAGCCATCGACTTCATACACAACCTATGAAGACCAAAGGTATGAACATTCTCCCTCATACTCATATTTTGATGAACCAAGGTATGAGCCTTCATACTCATACTTTGAGGAATCAAGATATGAGCCACCACCTTCATATTCTTATTATGAGGAACCATGACGTGAACAACCCACCTCATATGAGTACTATGAAGATCAAAGTTACGACCCTTATCCATCATACACTTACAATGAAGAACAATGGTATGAACCATCTACTTCATATGAGTACTATGAGGAACCAAGGATCGAACAACCGGATTCAAGCTTTGAGGATCCCGATCCTTTTTCTATCACTGAAGTAACCGAAAAGATACTAGGACACATTAAAACTATTGAACGTTATATAAAAGAATCTCGCGCAAGGGAATAGGAGTCCCACGCAAGAGAAGAATTAACTTGTAATAATAACGTAGAAATAGTTGAAAGTGTAAAAATGGAAGAACAAATAAGTGAAAAACCAACACATGAGTTAAACAACGAAAGAGGTGAGTCCGTTAACGTTAAAATTCAAGAAGATTCTAATTTTGAAGAAATTGATCTCTTGTCACCTTCTTTTGAAAATCATTGTTTAGTACCCACTCATGCTAAGTTTTTAAAAGAGTTAAACACTAACACTAAAATTGACGAAACGGTAAGCGTTAGGTTAACTAATGATCAAACTTCACTAATAAAAGAAGACCCTTTTGAAATCAACATTACACCGGTTCCATGTTTTTTCAAAATTCATTTATTAGTAATGTCACAATTGATAAAGATCTTTGTGTTAACATAATGCCTAATTACATTTTCGAAAAATTAAGTATTAGTGATTCTTCTCCACTTCAAATACCCATTTTTCTATCTAATCGGAAAGTAATAAAATCAATCGGTATAGTTGAGGGTGTCTTGGTTCAAACAAATCAAATGGTAATCCCAACCGACTTTATCATCCTTGATGACGCTCCTCTAGTGTTGGGACGACCTTTTGTAAAGACTCACGAAGCTTTGAAAAACCGGAAGTACAACAATCTACCTCTTCAATTAGGGGCATTCAAAAGGAGCATAGATCTTGAGCGCTCAATGAAATATCCTTTTAGCAATAATGACCCCCTAATTGAAGATGAAGATGAGCCACTCGATACAAGTGAAAAGATTGACCACTTTGTGGAAGAAGAGGTCGCCATAGAACAAACTTTTAAGGTTCTAGATCAAAATGAGCAACCAAATAAGGAGTCTCCTAAAGACCCACCTCTTGAGCTCAAAGAACTTCCAAAAGGTTTGGAATATGCTTTTCTAAACAAAGATGGTAAATCACCTGTAATTATTTCGTCTAAATTAAGTAGTTTAGAAAAAGAAAAATTAATTAAACTTTTGAAAAAACACAAAAACACGATCGCTTGGAAGCTTGTAGATATTAAAGGAATAAGTCCTTCCATGTGCACGCACAAAATTTTAATGAATGATGACTACAAAGCGGTGATACAACCATAACGTAGAGTAAATCCAAATGTTCAAGAAGTGGTTAAAAACGAAGTCATCAAATTACTTGACGCCGGACTTATTTATCCTATCTCCGATAGTCCTTGGGTAAGTCCCGTTCAAGTAGTTCCAAAGAAAGGAGGTATGACAGTAATAGCTAATGAAAAGAATGAAATAATACCAACGAGAACCGTCACAGGATGGAGAGTATGTATAGACTATAGACGGTTAAATGAAGCAACAAGGAAAGATCACTTTCCTTTGCCCTTCATTGATCAAATGTTAGAAAGATTATCCGGTCATAAATTTTATTGTTTCTTGGATGGTTTTTCAGGTTACTTTCAAATCTCGATAGCACCCGAAGACCAAGAATAGACAACTTTCACATGTCCTTATGGAACTTTTGCTTATCAACGCATGCTATTTGGTCTATGTAATGCCCCCGCAACATTCCAACGTTGCATGGTGGCCATCTTCCATGACATGATAGAAAAACGATGGAAGTCTTCATGGACGACTTTTCTATCTTTGGAGATTCATACGACCAATGCCTCGATAACCTTGAATGAATGCTATCCTGATGTGAGGAAACTAACCTCGCCCTTAATTGGGAAAAATGTCATTTCATGGTAACGGAGGGAATAGTACTCGGTCACAAGATCTCAAGCGAAGGAATGGAAGTTGATCGAGCAAAAATAGACACTATTTCTCGATTATCTCCACCATCCTCCGTTAGAGCAATCAGAAGTTTCTTAGGGCATGCCGGATTTTATAGGCGATTTATCAAAGACTTTTCTAAAATTTCAAGACCTCTAACGAAATTACTTGAAAAAGATGCCCCTTTCATCTTTGACAAGGATTGCAATCAAGCATTTCTTACACTTAAGGAAACGCTAGTCAATGCACCTATCATGATAGCGCCTGATTGGAAATTACCTTTCGAAATCATGTGTGATGCAAGTGACTTTGCAGTTGGAGTAGTCTTGGGACAAAGAAAAGAAAAGCATTTTCACCCAATTTATTATGCTAGTGAAACACTTAACGATGCACAAGAAAATTACACAACAACTGAAAAAGAATTACTAGCTGTGGTATTTGCTTTTGATAAATTTCATTCTTATCTTGTTCTTTCTAAAACTATAGTCTATACAGATCATGCAGCCATTCGATACCTTTTCAAGAAACAAGATGCTAAACCACGTTTGATTCGGTGGATTCTACTCCTCCAAGAATTTGATATTGAAATCAAAGACAAAAGAGGAGCAGAAAACACTGCAGCAGATCATCTTTCACGTCTAGAAGACCCAGCTTTGGAGGCGACTAGGGACGAGCAAATCAACGAAAAATTTCCAACGGAGTTCCTGGAAATGGTGGAATACAAAGAAGAACCATGGTACGCTGAATATGCTAACTACCTAGCTAGCAGTATAGTCGCAAAAGGTTGGCCACATCATCAAAGAAAGAAATTCTTTGATAATGTAAAACATTATTTTTGGGAAGATCCTTATCTTTTCAAGATGTGTGCCGACCAACTCATCCGAAGATGCGTACATGGTAGCGAAGCAAGGAGGATTCTCCACCATTGTCATGAAGGTCCATACGGAGGACATCATGGTGCCGCTAGTACCGCGCGAAAGGTATTTGATTCAGGGTTTTATTGGCCAACCATTTACAAAGACGCCCAAAGTCTTGTCAAGACATGTGATGCTTGCCAAAGAACAGGTAATATTTCTTCCAAAAATGAAATGCCCCAAAATGGCATTCTTGTTTGTGAAATTTTTGATGTATGGGGACTCGACTTTATGGGACCCTTCCCACCGTTAAAAGGAAACAAATATATACTTGTGGCAGTCGACTACGTGTCTAAATGGGCCGAGGCCGAGGCATTTCCAACAAATGATGGAAGAGTCGTGGTAAGATTTCTGAAAAAATTATTCTCTCGTTTTGGAACACCTAAAGCATTAATAAGTGATAGAGGTACCCATTTTTATAATCATCAACTTGAAAAAATCTTAACAAGATATGGGGTCTATCACCGGGTCTCAACAGCATATCACCCTCAAACAAACGGACAAGCCGAAGTGACTAATAGAGGTTTAAAACGAATACTTGAAAAAACCGTAGGGTTAAATAAAAAGGAATGGGCTAATAAATTAGATGACGCTTTATAGGTTTTTCGAACTGCTTATAAAACAACAATAGGTACAACCCCATATAAGCTTGTCTATGGAAAAAGCTGTCACTTGCCAGTAGAAATAGCTCACAAGGCCTACTGGGCAATTAAAAACGTAAACTTAGATTTAGAATTTGCAGGTAAAAATCGATTTTGTCAATTAAATAAATTAGACGAATTAAGGAATTATGCATACTCTAACTCTGAAATTTATAAGGAAAGAATGAAAAACTTGCATGATAAACATATTAAACCTAATGAATTTCGAGTAGGGGATCAAGTTCTTTTGTTTAATTCACGACTTCGATTATTTCCTGGAAAACTAAAGTCTAGGTGGTTAGGACCTTTTTTCTATCACCCATATTTTCTCACACGGTGCAGTAGAAATTAAATCTTGGAATGGAATTCGATTCAAAGTCAATGCCCAACGGCTGAAACTCTACCAAGGATTCATTGAGGATGAGGAAGAAGAGATCTCGCTTCAAACGGTCGAAGAGTAAAAACATCAACATCATACCTGGTAAGTTACGAACAATCGGATAAACATCGAAACCGATAAGTCTTCTAACCATGTTTTGGGAAAACAGGGCACTCACACGAGCACTTCCAAAAAAAAATTTATTTGCTCGGCACGAGGCCGTGTCCACTGGACACGGGGCCGTGTCCGCGCAACTGTTGGGATAAAACCCCTTTTTCATAACAGTTACCTCATTCCACATGCCCCGTTTCCCCGAAAACTCTCTGTTTCAGGCGATTTTCCGCAGAATTCCGACGTTCCCTCTCGTTCTAACAACATCAAGGTATGATCCTATCACCATTAGTAGTTAGATTAGTTACTTGCATGTAGTTAAAACATCAAAAATTTGGGGAAAAATCTAGGTTCTTGAAGTTCATCCGGATCGAACCTCAAATTTTTGCATAAATCTGTTAGCATTAGTTTAGATTAGTGTTATGGGAAGTAAATCCACTTGTATTGTTCATAGATTTGCCCGATTTCTCACAAAAACCCTAAACCTTTGTTTTTGAATCGAAAAAGATAAAATTGAAGGGGTAAACGGTTTGTTTTGGGAAAAACGGCACTTGGGGTTTCATTTTCGGGGGAAAACCGCACCTACTTGACCAAAAATTTTCAAGTTTTCGGGACCGGGTCGAAAAATTAAAATTTCAAGTAACAAACGCCTGGACACGGGGTCGTGCCCGCTGAGCACGGGGCCGTGTCCAGCCCACTGTTTTCAGTTTTCTCCGAAAATTTCATTATTTCGTGCTAACTTTTGGCGTATTCTTTCAGATGTCGAAGAAGTTCACGAGGTTCAACGCAAATGAGCTCGATGCTAGAGCAAGATATGACGTACTTCAAACAAGACCGGAACAATACCCAAGACAAGCATGCACGGATCTCTTAGCCATGGTAAACCAACTTGACCGGTTCACAACCTCGTTACCGGCCCACTAAGGATTGTCCTAACCACTCGACTTCGCTCCGTCCACGAGTGCACTATGGAGTTCTATAGCACCTTCACGTTCAATTCAAGGTGCGACCCTTTCGACAATGATGGGGTGGCATTCCGATGTGGTGGAACGAAGTACTCTATCTCAACGGCACAATTTGGGTCAATAGTTGGGCTGTATATAGAGGAAGATTCAGGTAATGAAGAGAACACCGGAGGGGTACGAGATTTGGATGAGAACGAATGCCAAGCTGCGTGGGCTCAGATTGGTGAAGGGCACTACAACCCAAGCAGCACTAAGAGTACTAAGTTGAGGGACCCACTCTACCGATACATCCATAGGGTACTCGGTTACTCTCTTAGCCAACGGCATGATAGCGGTGGCGTTGTTGGGTTGAGAGATTTGATAGTCCTTCACTGCATTCATACCCGAAGACCCCTCGATGTTCCTTATCTCCTGCTCCGAAACATGCATTGAAACTGGCTTGCTACTACACCAACCCCTATCTTCTTCGGGGGATGGACATACCGTCTTTTCAAGCACTCCGTGAACATACCTAGGTCTTTCGAAAGGAGCCCATGGTCGGGAAGAGTGGATGTACACATCTGCCGATCCATGAACCTAATCTATGAGGCTGAAGACGGGATGGTTAGCTTCCAGAGGATGCAAGGGCATGCATGGAACCCGCAAGAGGCACTAGTCCTTCACGCTCCACAGTTTCAACAACCTCCCCATTACCAATACCACCCTCACGGTGATCCGGGCCAATCCTCCTCCCAAGGAGGTGGTTTTCCTAACTTCCAAAGTTTACATGATTTGGTGCAGGAAAACCTTATGTGCACTAGGAACACCTACAAACTCGCCAACAACACATACAACCGGGTTGGAGCCATTGAGAGAAACATCTCCAATATCCAAGACGACATCGGGAACATCCGGGAGTACATGGCGGGGCATGGAGGAGGAGGTGATGATGATGAGGGGTAACACCCCAAAAATGATAAATAATAAATAAAGAAATTAACTTGGTTAATGAAAGTCATGATATAATGATAACTAGTTAAATAGAAAGGCTTAAGTTAAATACTCTCTCAAAGTGGGAGGGCAAATTGTGTAACTAGTGAATAAAATGGGTTAATTAAGAAATAATCAAAACAAAAACACAAACACTGATGTGTGTTCGTGCGAGCCAGGGGAGGAAGAAAGGGGAGCCAAAACCCTAACTACTAGAAATCAAGCAAATTGAGCCACAATTTGTAGGATATTCCTATGCATGAGCCCTCAAAATCAAGCATCTAACCCTAGTTAGTAAAGAGGTGAGTTTAAATTATGAAATTTATGATTTGTAGAAAGATGGGTCCAATCCAATCTCGAATTCTTGTATCAAAAAGGAGAAATCCGAGTTAGAATTGCTCTCTAGAACAAGAATCACGTTGATTCTGACTTGTAGGAGAGATATTAGTAAAAACCCATTTGGTGAAATTGAGTTAAAATTAGTAGGATCATAGTGTTATGATTTCTTGTTATCTTGATGTATGATCTTGATTGTAGTACTAGAATGATAACTAGATTGATGTAGGATGGAATAGCTATGTGAAATTGAATAAATGAGATTGTTGTAAGATGATAAACTCATAGAAACATGCTTTATAGACTTGTACCTTGTACCATAATTATAATGCCTACCAAGTGTTCGATAAAATGCCTAAATGATGAATGTATGTGTATTTCGGAAAAATGGTAGAACGAATCGATAAACTAAACAAAAGAATGAATGTCGTGATGTAGGCGTAAAGGAAGCCGAGCATCAAAAGCCGTATGGGGAATTACAACCCTTGGAAATACCGGTATGGAAGTGGGGGGAATTAACGATGGATTTGGTAACCGAGCTTCCTAGAACGAAAAAGGGGCATGATACAATATGGGTAATTGTGGACCGACTTACGAAAAGCGCTCATTTTCTACCCATTAAAGAAGCCTACTCTTCCGAGAAAATGGCGGAAATTTACATGAACGAGATTATATCTCGACACGGCGTGCCCGTGTCAATTGTCTCGGATCGGGACACTAGATTTACTTCTCGTTACTGGCAAAAGTTTCACGAGAGTGTGGGTACGAAATTACACATAAGTACCGCCTACCACCCTCAAACTGACGGCCAGTCAGAAAGAACCATTCAAACACTTGTTGATATGCTGAGGGCGTGTGCCTTAGATTTTGGGGGAAGTTGGGATGACCATTTACCACTATTGGAATTTTCCTATAATAATAGTTACCATAGTGGTATCCAAATGGCTCCGTATGAATTACTGTACGGGAGGAAATGTAGAACACCCGTATGCTGGGGAGAAGTAGGGCAAAGAGAGCTTGCGCCACGTGATTTAATAGCAGTAACGAATGAAAAGATTAAGTTGGTTAGAGCTCGACTGAAAGCAGCCCAGGATCGACAAAAAGCTTATTCAGACAAAAGAAGGTGTCCCATTGAATTTCAAGTCGGAGACTTGGTTCTGCTGAAAGTGTCCCCATGGAAGGGTATAATCCGTTTTCGCAAACGGGGTAAGTTGGGTCCTCGTTATATCGGACCGTTTAAAATCTTGGCTCGGGTTGGAAAAGTTGCATATCGATTAGAATTACCGCCTACTCTGGACGGGATTCACAATACCTTCCATGTATCACAGTTGAGAAAGTGTCTTGCAGATGAAACAACACTAGTACCTCTTGACGATATAGAGTTAGACGAGGCATTGAACTATGTTGAAAGACCAATAGCTATTAAAGACGTTAAGGTGAAGAATCTCTGCAACAAAACTGTTAGACAAGTGTTGGTGCAATGGCAGCACCGAAAGGGGTCAGAACTTACATGGGAAGCGGAAGACGAGATGAAGAAGCACTACCCGTTCCTTTTTGGTACGTACACGTTTAAAAATATGTTTGTGCCCAGGTTTCGGGGACGAAACCTCTTTAAGGGGGGTAGACTTGTAACACCCCAAAAATGATAAATAATAAATAAAGAAATTAACTTGGTTAATGAAAGTCATGATATAATGATAACTAGTTAAATAGAAAGGCTTAAGTTAAATACTCTCTCAAAGTGGGAGGGCTAATTGTGTAACTAGTGAATAAAATGGGTTAATTAAGAAATAATCAAAACAAAAACACAAACACTGATGTGTGTTCGTGCGAGCCAGGGGAGGAAGAAAGGGGAGCCAAAACCCTAACTACTAGAAATCAAGCAAATTGAGCCACAATTTGTAGGAAATTCCTATGCATGAGCCCTCAAAATCAAGCATCTAACCCTAGTTAGTAAAGAGTTGAGTTTAAATTATGAAATTTATGATTTGTAGAAAGATGGGTCCAATCCAATCTCGAATTCTTGTATCAAAAAGGAGAAATCCGAGTTAGAATTGCTCTCTAGAACAAGAATCATGTTGATTTCTGACTTGTAGGTGAGATATTAGTAAAAACCCATTTTGTGAAATTGAGTTAAGATTAGTAGGATCATAGTGTTATGATTTCTTGTTATCTTGATGTATGATCTTGATTGTAGTACTAGAATGATAACTAGATTGATGTAGGATGGAATAGCTATGTGAAATTGAATGAATGAGATTGTTGTAAGATGATAAACTCATAGAAACATGCTTTATAGACTTGTACCTTGTACCATAATTATAATGCCTACCAAGTGTTCGATAAAATGCCTAAATGATGAATGTATGTGTATTTCGGAAAAATGGTAGAACGAATCGATAAACTAAACAAAAGAATGAATGTCGTGATGTAGGCGTAAAGGAAGAAGGTACAAGCACCAAGAAAACGGAAGGCGCGCAAGATCGAGGTATGTTTCGTTGCATACAAAACCTTATTTATAATTTAGTTTATAATATGATAATTAATCTTTGTCAAAAGGCTATGGTGATTAGTATGTAACTAGCAAATCCCTTGCGGATTTGGTTGTTATGAGAGTTATAATAAGCTATGCAAGTCGACCGGTTCTAGTGAACAAGTCGAGTAAAAATAAGCTACCATCCGTTTTGAACGGGTGGTTTTGAATGCTATGATGAATGCTAGAATCTTCATCCGTTATACGGATGGAAAGAAGAACTTATGTTGAAAGCAAATAACCCAACTAAACGGGTCGAATGTGTATGCTTAACTCTCCTTGAGAGTGTTTATGCCAAACCCAATTACTTGGGTAGTCGAATGTGTAAGAAAGATGAAAGCTCTTATATGGAAGGAACTAAAATGAAGGAATTATGATTTAACAACTGAGATGACTAACTTTAAAAACCTTGTTGTTGAATGTAGGTAAATCCTCACTTTAGGCGATTTGGAGATTTGGAGCGAGCACGTGTCCATGTTATGTTATACCAAATGCTTCCGCTAGCTTATGTTCACCTTTATGGTCCATGACTTGTTATTTTGTCCAACTTTGTTAGTAGTCGTACATTTGTAAAACTTGTTGTTTTTGCTTTGGGTAGTTTAATGTCAAACGGATCGTAGAATGTTGTTTAGTTAATTATGTTAAAAACATGGGGCTTTTTTCCTTTACGAACGGGTCATGCCCAATTTTTGTAAAAAATTTTCTATGTATCAAAGTTGGTATTTTTGATGTCTTAAAATTACTCTTGTAAGTAATTTATTATTTATGGAGAAGCGGACTTTACAAGTTGGTATCAGAGTCGAGGTTTGAGGGATTCGGGCAAGAGTCATAGCTCTCGAACTCAAACCTATGGCTCGTGCTAATGTGCTCGCTCCAAGATCGCCAATGAGGTAATACGCCAAGTTCTCAGTAAGAATAATAGTATGTGTAATATGTTTCGGATGCAAAAATAAAAGCTAAGTTTATAGATGAATAGATAGGGAGGCCATACGGAGATTTCGAGAACCGTATGGTGGAATTATGCACAGGAAATAGAAAAGGTAACAAAAAAGTGACACAGCAGCGTTTCAGCAATTTGGGAGGCCGTCGCCGACGCGCTCCCATGCCGTCGTCGACGCCCCCATTCAGCCGACGCCTAAACTTCCTGCCTACGGACAAAGTGGGCGACGACCCATATTTAGGACCCGTCGCCGACGGTATGACCAGCCGTCGCCGACGGCCTTTACAAAAGCGATCCGCAGAATTTTTTTTTTATTTTGTTGTATTCATGTTTGGGAGTTCCGTGTGATCCAAAGGACCATTAGATGATAGTATAGGGTCCTTATAAGCACGATGATAAGATACTTAGGATCACAGTCTGTGATCACAATGAAAGCGAATTCGATAAGAATTGAAAGTAACAACGTGAATGACACGAGTCGAATGATCAAACTTAGATAACCAAGATTACGAATTTCACGATTTTTGAATGCAGTAAAAAGGAGTTGAAGTATGTATTATATGGAAAGTTTGTGATTAATGTTGAATGAAAACGTCATTTTGTAGATGGTGGACACAAGAAATGAGAATGATAACGATGATATGACTAGACAAGAAGCATTCAATAACAAAGTCGTAGAGGTGGCGGAAGGAGTTATGCAAGCTAATCTCCCCCGATTAGCTCAAGAAGTAGAAAGCCGAGTTTTGGGAGTCGTGGATGCTATGATGACTAGTAAGATCGAGGAATTGAAAGAACTAATTGAGGGGTACAAAAGTAAAGGCAAGGAACGAAGGTGCACATATAAAGATTTCATGGCATGCCATCCAACAACGTACGACGGTAAAATCGATCCAATCGAATGTCAAAGATGGATTTCAAATATAGAGGCGGTATTTATACGAAGTCGGTGCGATAAGGAAGATCAAGTGATGTTCGCTGCCGGTCAACTAACCCATCAAGCGAAAGATTGGTGGGATGCGCACAGTAAGGAAATAGGCGAGGATAGACTTCAAATTATGACTTGGCAAGAGTTCAAGGAGCCCTTCATGAGATATCATTGTCCTCAGTCGGCTATTGACAAGATTCAGGAGGATTTCTTACGCCTCCGGCAGAAAAATGAGTCAGTAAACGAAATATCAAACGCTTTCATGGATAAGATGAAGTTCTGTGGGGATTTTGTAACGACCGAGAGAATGAAGATCAATCGTTTCTATGGCGTGTTAAAGGCAGAAATTAGAGAGTTCATCACTCCCTCAAAATGTGAAACCCTTGATGAGCTTATTAATTTAGCACGGGATAGAGAGATTGAAATTAAAAGGCAAGAAGAGCAATGTGAAAAGAGACCAAGTGAAAGGGGTGCAAGTTCTGGTCCATCTAAAAAGGGGAAGTTTCAAGATCAAGGAAGGAAGGATAAGTCGAAAGGTGGAATTACTCCTTGCAAGACTTGTGGAAAACTCCATACTGGAGAGTGTTTGTTAGGCAAAAAGGGGTGCTACAAATGCGGTAAGGAGGGGCATTCGTCTTATCAATGCCCGAACAACCCGAAGACTTGTTTCAATTGTTTTGAAAGGGGGCATATCAAATCAGAATGCCCAAAACTTCAGCAAGAATCGAAAAAGGAAGATAAGAAGCAAGAGGGTTCTAGGGCTAAGGGAAGGATGTTTCAAATCACGCCCGAAGAAGCCAAGTCCCATCCGAATGTGGTCTCAGGTATCTTTCTATTAAACTCCATACCGGTTTATGTTTTATTTGATACCGAAGCCACTATGTCATTTATCTCAAATGAAATTGTACAACATCCTTCCTTTAAGGTTGAACGAATGTCGATGCCCTTTAAAGTAGAACTAGCCGATAGCAAAAATTATTTGTTGCACGAAATATGTAAGAGTTGTAAATTAACCATCGAAGGTGAGGAGTTTGACATCAATCTTATACCCATGATGTTGGGGGAATTTAAAGTAATAGTGGGTATGGATTGGATGTCTCAAAACCACGCGGAGATAAATTGTGAAACCAAAACGATGCTTATTCAATCTCCAAGTGGAAGGCGATTAAATATACAAGGCGAAAGAGAGGTAGAAGCGAAGTCATGTACCCTCGTTCAAGCCATTAAGTATGTGCTTAATGGGAGTAGGGCATATTTAGCTTATGTGGTAGATACTCAACAAGGTTCCCCAAAGCTTAAAGATGTCGAAATTGTGAACGAATTCCCAGATGTATTTCCGGAAGAATTGCCGGGGCTTCCTCCTGAGCGAGAAGTAGAATTTCGTATCGAATTGAATCCGGGTGCGAAGCCGGTTGCGAAGGCCCCCTATAGGTTGGCTCCCACCGAAATGCGTGAATTAATGACACAACTACAAGATCTTTTAGATAAGGGCTTCATACGCCCGAGTGTGTCGCCTTGAGGAGCACCTGTTTTATTTGTTAAGAAGAAAGACGGTCGATGCGTATGTATATCGACTATAGAGAACTAAATAAGCTGACCATAAAGAACCGCTACCCTTTACCTAGAATTGACGACCTTTTTGATCAATTACAAGGGGCGAGTTGGTTCTCCAAGATAGACCTGCGTTCAGGGTATCATCAAGTTAGAGTACGGGGAGAAGATATTCCAAAGACCGTGTTCCGAACCCGATATGGGCATTATGAATTTCTAGTCATGTCTTTCGGATTAACAAATGTGCCGGCTGCATTTATGGATCTTATGAACCGGGTGTGCCGACCCATGTTAGACAAATCGGTAATCGTGTTCATAGATGATATCTTAGTCTATTCGCGAAGCAAAGCTGAGCATGCAAAGCACTTGCGTGAAGTGCTTGGAGTTCTCCGCAAGGAGAAACTTTACGCGAAATTCTCAAAATGCGCCTTTTGGCTCAGAGAAGTGCAGTTTCTGGGGCATGTAATCAACTCGGAGGGTGTGTTAGTAGATCCGTCAAAGATCGATGTTGTAATGAAATGGGTTTCCCTGAAGAACCCGACTGAAATAAGAAGTTTTCTGGGCCTCGCAGGATACTATAGACGGTTCATACAGGATTTTTCAAAGATAGCCTTACCCTTAACGAAACTGACAAGAAAGAAAGAGAAGTTTGTGTGGGGTAAAGAACAGGAGGAGGCCTTCCAAATGTTAAAGGAGAAACTATCACGTCCCCTGGTCTTGACATTACCGGATGGAACTGAAGACCTGGTGGTCTATTCAGACGCTTCACACCAGGGATTAGGCTGCGTTCTGATGCAAAGGGGAAGGGTTATCGCTTATGCTTCAAGACAATTGAAGCCGCATGAAGCAAACTACCCAACTCACGATCTAGAATTGGCAGCGGTAGTGTTCGCCTTAAAGATTTGGAGGCATTATTTATATGGCACGAGATGCACAATTTACTCAGATCATAAAAGCTCAAGTATCTCTTTGAGCAGAAAGACTTAAATATGAGGCAACGGAGATGGCTGGAACTCATCAAAGATTATGATTGTGATATCCTTTATCACCCGGGAAAAGCAAACGTGGTAGCCGATGCGTTAAGCCGAAGAGAGTATCCGTCTCCTCTTCGTGTAAAGTCCATGAAGATGATAGTTACGCCACGATTACTTGAAACGATACGTGAATCTCAAATAAAGTCGCTTGGAGCGGAAGACTTAAAGAAAGAAAGATTAAAAGGTGTAATCGATAAATTAGAAGAAAATTTGACCGGACTCAAGACGCGATTCGGCCGAATTTGGATACCCCGATTCTGTGAAGTCAAGGCCGCTCTACTCGACGAGGCACATAAGTCACGATATTCGGTCCACCCCGGGGCTACAAAGATGTATCGGGACTTGAAGGCCAATTATTGGTGGCCGGGCATGAAACGCGATATAGTCAAATATGTCGCGAAATGCTTAACATGTTCCCAAGTGAAAGCCGAGCATCAAAAGCCGTATGGGGAATTACAAACCTTGGAAATACCGGTATGGAAGTGGGAGGAATTAATGATGGATTTGGTAACCAAGCTTCCTAGAACGAAAAAGGGGCATGATACAATATGGGTAATTGTGGACCGACTTACGAAAAGCGCTCATTTTCTACCCATTAAAGAAGCCTACTCTTCCGAGAAAATGGCGGAAATTTACATGAACGAGATTATATCTCGACACGGCGTGCCCGTGTCAATTGTCTC
This sequence comes from Helianthus annuus, assembly GCF_002127325.2. Classification (NCBI taxonomy): domain Eukaryota; kingdom Viridiplantae; phylum Streptophyta; class Magnoliopsida; order Asterales; family Asteraceae; genus Helianthus; species Helianthus annuus. The sequence goes on along the minus strand of NC_035446.2, from coordinate 151,725,709 downwards.
GGATCGGGACACTAGATTTACTTCTCGTTACTGGCAAAAGTTTCACGAGAGTGTGGGTACGAAATTACACATAAGTACCGCCTACCACCCTCAAACTGACGGCCAGTCAGAAAGAACCATTCAAACACTTGTTGATATGCTGAGGGCGTGTGCCTTAGATTTTGGGGGAAGTTGGGATGACCATTTACCACCAGTGGAATTTTCCTATAATAATAGTTACCATAGTGGTATCCAAATGGCTCCGTATGAATTACTGTATGGGAGGAAATGTAGAACTCCCGTATGCTGGGGAGAAGTAGGGCAAAGAGAGCTTGCACCAAGTGATTTAATAGCAGTAACGAATGAAAAGATTAAGTTGGTTAGAGCTCGACTGAAAGCAGCCCAGGATCGACAAAAAGCTTATTCAGACAAAAGAAGGCGTCCCATTGAATTTCAAGTCGGAGACTTGGTTCTGCTGAAAGTGTCCCCATGGAAGGGTATAATCCGTTTTCTCAAACGGGGTAAGTTGGGTCCTCGTTATATCGGACCGTTTAAAATCTTGGCTCGGGTTGGAAAAGTTGCATATCGATTAGAATTACCGCCTACTCTGGACGGGATTCACAATACCTTCCATGTATCACAGTTGAGAAAGTGTCTTGCGGATGAAACAACACTAGTACCTCTTGATGATATAGAGTTAGACGAGGCATTGAACTATGTTGAAAGACCAATAGCTATTAAAGACGTTAAGGTGAAGAATCTCCGCAACAAAGCTGTTAGACAAGTGTTGGTGCAATGGCAGCACCGAAAGGGGTCAGAACTTACATGGGAAGCGGAAGACGAGATGAAGAAGCACTACCCGTTCCTTTTTGGTACGTACACGTATAAAAATATGTTTGTTCCCAGGTTTCGGGGACGAAACCTCTTTAAGGGGGGTAGACTTGTAACACCCAAAAATGATAAATAATAAATAAAGAAATTAACTTGGTTAATGAAAGTCATGATATAATGATAACTAGTTAAATAGAAAGGCTTAAGTTAAATACTCTCTCAAAGTGGGAGGGCTAATTGTGTAACTAGTGAATAAAATGGGTTAATTAAGAAATAATCAAAACAAAAACACAAACACTGATGTGTGTTCGTGCGAGCCAGGGGAGGAAGAAAGGGGAGCCAAAACCCTAACTACTAGAAATCAAGCAAATTGAGCCACAATTTGTAGGAAATTCCTATGCATGAGCCCTCAAAATCAAGCATCTAACCCTAGTTAGTAAAGAGGTGAGTTTAAATTATGAAATTTATGATTTGTAGAAAGATGGGTCCAATCCAATCTCGAATTCTTGTATCAAAAAGGAGAAATCCGAGTTAGAATTGCTCTCTAGAACAAGAATCATGTTGATTTCTGACTTGTAGGAGAGATATTAGTAAAAACCCATTTGGTGAAATTGAGTTAAGATTAGTAGGATCATAGTGTTATTATTTCTTGTTATCTTGATGTATGATCTTGATTGTAGTACTAGAATGATAACTAGATTGATGTAGGATGGAATAGCTATGTGAAATTGAATGAATGAGATTGTTGTAAGATGATAAACTCATAGAAACATGCTTTATAGACTTGTACCTTGTACCATAATTATAATGCCTACCAAGTGTTCGATAAAATGCCTAAATGATGAATGTATGTGTATTTCGGAAAAATGGTAGAACGAATTGATAAACTAAACAAAAGAATGAATGTCGTGATGTAGGCGTAAAGGAAGCCGAGCATCAAAAGCCGTATGGGCAATTACAACCCTTGGAAATACCGGTATGGAAGTGGGAGGAATTAACGATGGATTTGGTAACCAAGCTTCCTAGAACGAAAAAGGGGCATGATACAATATGGGTAATTGTGGACCGACTTACGAAAAGGCGCTCATTTTCTACCCATTAAAGAAGCCTACTCTTCCGAGAAAATGGCGGAAATTTACATGAACGAGATTATATCTCGACACGGCGTGCCCGTGTCAATTGTCTTGGATCGGGACACTAGATTTACTTCTCGTTACTGGCAAAAGTTTCACGAGAGTGTGGGTACGAAATTACACATAAGTACCGCCTACCACCCTCAAACTGACAGCCAGTCAGAAAGAACCATTCAAACACTTGTTGATATGCTGAGGGCGTGTGCCTTAGATTTTGGGGGAAGTTGGGATGACCATTTACCACTAGTGGAATTTTCCTATAATAATAGTTACCATAGTGGTATCCAAATGGCTCCGTATGAATTACTGTACGGGAGGAAATGTAGAACTCCCGTATGCTGGGGAGAAGTAGGGCAAAGAGAGCTTGCGCCATGTGATTTAATATCAGTAACGAATGAAAAGATTAAGTTGGTTAGAGCTCGACTGAAAGCAGCCCAGGATCGACAAAAAGCTTATTCAGACAAAAGAAGGTGTCCCATTGAATTTCAAGTCGGAGACTTGGTTCTGCTGAAAGTGTCCCCATGGAAGGGTATAATCCGTTTTCGCAAACGGGGTAAGTTGGGTCCTCGTTATATCGGACCGTTTAAAATCTTGGCTCGGGTTGGAAAAGTTGCATATCGATTAGAATTACCGCCTACTCTGGACGGGATTCACAATACCTTTCATGTATCACAGTTGAGAAAGTGTCTTGCAGATGAAACAACACTAGTACCTCTTGACGATATAGAGTTAGACGAGGCATTGAACTATGTTGAAAGACCAATAGCTATTAAAGACGTTAAGGTGAAGAATCTCCGCAACAAAGCTGTTAGACAAGTGTTGGTGCAATGGCAGCACCGAAAGGGGTCAGAACTTACATGGGAAGCGGAAGACGAGATGAAGAAGCACTACCCGTTCCTTTTTGGTACTTACACGTTTAAAAATATGTTTGTGCCCAGGTTTCGGGGACGAAACCTCTTTAAGGGGGGTAGACTTGTAACACCCCAAAAATGATAAATGATAAATAATAAATAAAGAAATTAACTTGGTTAATGAAAGTCATGATATAATGATAACTAGTTAAATAGAAAGGCTTAAGTTAAATACTCTCTCAAAGTGGGAGGGCTAATTGTGTAACTAGTGAATAAAATGGGTTAATTAGGAAATAATCAAAACAAAAACACAAACACTGATGTGTGTTCGTGCGAGCCAGGGGAGGAAGAAAGGGGAGCCAAAACCCTAACTACTAGAAATCAAGCAAATTGAGCCACAATTTGTAGGAAACTCCTATGCATGAGCCCTCAAAATCAAGCATCTAACCCTAGTTAGTAAAGAGGTGAGTTTAAATTATGAAATTTATGATTTGTAGAAAGATGGGTCCAATCCAATCTCGAATTCTTGTATCAAAAAGGAGAAATCCGAGTTAGAATTGCTCTCTAGAACAAGAATCATGTTGATTTCTGACTTGTAGGAGAGATATTAGTAAAAACCCATTTGGTGAAATTGAGTTAAGATTAGTAGGATCATAGTGTTATGATTTCTTGTTATCTTGATGTATGATCTTGATTGTAGTACTAGAATGATAACTAGATTGATGTAGGATGGAATAGCTATGTGAAATTGAATGAATGAGATTGTTGTAAGATGATAAACTCATAGAAACATGCTTTATAGACTTGTACCTTGTACCATAATTATAATGCCTACCAAGTGTTCGATAAAATGCCTAAATGATGAATGTATGTGTATTTCGGAAAAATGGTAGAACGAATCGATAAACTAAACAAAAGAATGAATGTCGTGATGTAGGCGTAAAGGAAGAAGGTACAAGCACCAAGAAAACGGAAGGCGCGCAAGATCGAGGTATGTTTCGTTGCATACAAAACCTTATTTATAATTTTGTTTATAATATGATAATTAATCTTTGTCAAAAGGCTATGGTGATTAGTATGTAACTAGCAAATCCCTTGCGGATTTGGTTGTTATGAGAGTTATAATAAGCTATGCAAGTCGACCGGTTCTAGTGAACAAGTCGAGTAAAAATAAGCTACGATCCGTTTTGAACGGGTGGTTTTGAATGCTATGATGAATGCTAGAAGCTTCATCCGTTATACGGATGGAAAGAAGAACTTATGTTGAAAGCAAATAACCCAACTAAACGGGTCGAATGTGTATGCTTAACTCTCCTTGAGAGTGTTTATGCCAAACCCAATTACTTGGGTAGTCGAATGTGTAAGAAAGATGAAAGCTCTTATATGGAAGGAACTAAAACGAAGGAATTATGATTTAACAACTGAGATGACTAACTTTAAAAACCTTGTTGTTGAATGTAGGTAAATCCTCACTTTAGGCGATTTGGAGATTTGGAGCGAGCACGTGTCCATGTCATGTTATACCAAATGCTTCCGCTAGCTTATGTTCACCTTTATGGTCCATGACTTGTTATTTTGTCCAACTTTGTTAGTAGTCGTACATTTGTAAAACTTGTTGTTTTTTCTTTGGGTAGTTTAATGTCAAACGGATCGTAGAATGTTGTTTAGTTAACTATGCTAAAAACAGGGGGCATGTTCGTTTTACGAACGGGTCATGCCCAATTTTTGTAAAAAATTTTCTATGTATCAAAGTTGGTATTTTTGATTGTCACACCTCCAAAATCCACACGCGGAGTACCACCGCTTGGAGGCGTGACATGACCAGGATCAAGCCACCAATCATATCGAACATAGCATTTAACAATAAAAATAGATAATATAATTCATCACGACATGATTGATGTTCAAAACCAAACTTTGTTTAAGTAGCGGAAGCATGTAAATAAACCCAACATAGTTAATAGTTTGAAATGTCATAAATGTTTAGCAAGCATTCACGATCCACTGCCCACAACGACCTGCTCCTTCCCAGTGCAAGCTCCATAAGTACTTAAGGTCCTGCAAGGCATGCAGCAGAGAGTCAACAACTAGTTGAGCGAGTTCACAGATAATAGTTCAGTAATAGTATAATGTGAGTAGTAGTATGTTCGTTTGTTATGTCAGGTATCGTATCAGTTTCCATCGCGGCCTCCCAGGCAGGTATGCGAAGTTATTAGGGGATATTCTTCCCATGTATTCTAGACTAGGTTTATTTGTATCGCGGCCTACCAGGCAGGTGTGCGAAGATTAGTAAAATTCAGTTCGCGGCCTTCCTAAGGCAGGTGTGCGAAGACAGTCATAATATCGCGGCCAACCCTTGGCAGGTATGCGAAGATCAGTTCAATAAGTGCTACTAGTCTAGTCGTATCTTATCGTTCGGTTCTATCAGCTGAGTATGTACAAGAATTCAACAAATCCCATTCCCACCCGGGAACCCCATGCCTTGGCTGTGTGAACTCACCTTGGTTTGCTCGGTATGCTAAGTATGTGCTTGTAATTAATCAATCACGTCCTAAAGTACGTACATATGCATAATCAGTTTATATCCAAGTTGTGCACGTATAGGTAATCATAAAAGTACCAGCATGTATTCGTTATCACATAAGTTATGCGCATCACTTAACAGCAGTTAAATAATACAGTTAACATTTGACAGAGTTAAACCATGTTACTGTGCAAAGTATACAAATTGGCGAAACACTTATTGGCGAATCACATTATTGGCGAAACACATGTTTGGCGAAACACATGTTTCGTCAACTACCCTTTGGCGAATCAAAAATTCTATTTCGTCAACTGTCTTTGGCGAAACACTTCCTCTGTTTCGTCAATAGCAGTTCCGTCAATATGTCAGTTACCGAAAATCTTGCAGTCAATTACAGAACTTATCACAGAAAACCCTAATCATTCTAGAGCAGCCGTTACTCTTTATCATCAATCATCAAGCAGAAACATACGATCAATCATTGAACATTATACTATTAACCCGTACCCTACACATAACAGTTACGGAATCGACACGTGATTCACCATATCATTAGATGTTCATACAGTTATTACTAGTTCTGATTCGTGAGTTCAGGAAATCACCATGTGGTTACATTCAAATCAGTTTCATCAAATGTGCAAACGGATAGTACTACGTAAAACTCATGGAACCCTAATCATACACATGTTTCACATAAATCTAAGTAACCAACTACTTATGCATAGCGAAATCAGAATCAACATATTGACATCAGGTTTAGAGATCAACAGCATATGCACATCACGTATAAAGAAACCAAAGGATCAAGAAATCGATTTAGCAAGCATGCAACTAACCGAGGTAGATGATACGAAGGTTTAATCGTTCACGAGAGCTTGCGGAATAAATAGGGCTGCCGTCAAAGTAGGGAGAGTCCTAGGGTTTCTTATTTTTGCTAAAACGTATGGAACATAAGTCTGCGCATGTTAATATACGCGTTTTACCTTTCTGGGCCGAACTGGGCCTTGGCGAAACTAATGAGCCAGCGAATCACATTGTGTTTCGTCGAGAATGGGCTGCCGAAACAGGCTTCTGTTTCGTCAAGATTGGAATTGGCGAATCACTTGATTCGTCGAGTTCATTCAAGTGCTAAATGATTTAAGTTTTCTAAACAAGTTCATGCACGTAACATGTAATAATCACACTACGATTCATATTAACATCAAGTGCATAGTTACAAGTCAAATAAATCAACACTACACAGTCAAAGTCAATGGTCAAGGTCAACGTGCATTCAATGCAAAAGTGAAGGTCGAAAGGTCGAGTTGTCACATTATCCCCAACTTGAAAGAAATTTCGTCCCGAAATTTGGTACGTACTTACTGAGGAAGCTAGATAGGTTGCATCGTTCACTGGTTTTCCTGGGGTGTCACATCCTCCCCCCGTTGATCTGGAATTTCGTCCCGAAATTCCGCGGTAGTAGCTTCGGCCTCAGTAGTGGTTGTATTGGTTTCGAATAACTGGGGATACTTTTCTGTCATCTGGTCTTCGCGTTCCCAGGTGTACTCTGGGCCACGACGGGAGTTCCAACGAACTCGAACAAGAGGGATTCTCTTGTTTTTGAGGACCTTAACATCCCGGTCCGTGATTTCAACTGGCTCCTCGACGACCTGCAACCGCTCGTCGATAGTGAGTTCCTTAAAAGGAACTATGAGGGTCTCATCTGACAGGCATTTCTTCAAATTCGACACGTGAAAGACATTGTGAACTGCCCCGAGTTCAGCTGGTAGGTTTAGTTTGTAGGCCACGTTGCCTATTTTCTCAACGATCTCGAACGGTCCGACATACCGCGGATTTAGTTTGCCCCGTTTGCCAAAACGTACCACACCCTTCCAGGGTGAGACTTTATGTAAAACCCGGTCCCCGACCTGAAATTCCAAAGGCTTTCTACGCTTGTCCGCGTAGGCTTTCTGACGGTCGCGTGCTGCCGCCATGCGTTGTCGTATTTGTGCAATCTTTTCTGTGGCGTCCACTACAATCTCCGGACCCGTGATCTGACTATCCCCCACCTTTGCCCAACAGAGAGGTGACCGGCATTTACGCCCGTACAATGCCCTGAATGGAGCGGCTTGTATGCTGGTGTGATAGCTGTTATTGTATGAGAACTCCACCAAAGGGAGGTGCTTTTCCCAGCCGTTGCCGAAATCAATAACACATGCCCGAAGCATGTCTTCAAGAGTTTGGATCGTTCGCTCAGACTGCCCATCCGTCTGAGGGTGATACGCTGTGCTCATGTCTAACCGTGAGCCGAAAGATTTGTGCATCGCTTGCCATAGCTCTGACGTAAATCGTGCATCCCGATCCGAAATGATGGAGGTGGGCACCCCGTGCCTCGAAACAACTTCTTTAAGATAAACGTCTGCGAGAGTGGAGAACTTATCCGTTTCCTTTATAGCTAGGAAGTGTGCAGACTTGGTGAGTCGATCCACGATCACCCAAATAGTATCGTTCCCACGCTGGGATCTGGGTAAGCCTGTAACGAAATCCATGGAAATTTCTTCCCATTTCCATTGTGGTATCTTGGGTTGCTGAAGTACGCCCGCTGGTTTCTGATACTCCACTTTGACTTTTGCACATGTCAAACACTTGCCGACGTAAGTAGCGATGTGGGCTTTCATGCTAGGCCACCAGTATGTAGTTCTGATGTCGTGGTACATTTTATCCGACCCTGGATGTACCGAGTAGCGAGACTTGTGTGCTTCATCCATCACAAGCTCTCATAAACCGCCATAGAGCGGGACCCAAATACGCCCTGTTACATAGTAGGCGCCGTCTTCCTTTCGTTCCATCCGTTGCCTTGAGCCGCGTAAGGCTTCAGCCTTAACGTTTTCGGGTTTCAATGCTTCCATCTGAGCAGTTCGTATTTGTGCAGGGAGATCAGACTGAATAGTGAGCTGCAAAGCTCGTACACGCCTAGGTAGAGTGTCTTTCCGACTGAGAGCGTCAGCCACAACATTGGCCTTGCCTGGATGATACTTGATGGCGGATTCGTAATCGTTCAGAAGTTCAACCCATCTTCGTTGACGCATGTTCAAATCCTTTTGCTTAAGGATATGCTCGAGACTCCTGTGATCGGTGTAAATCGTGCACCTGGTACCGTACAGGTAGTGTCGCCATATCTTAAGCGCGAAAACAACAGCTCCCAGCTCTAAATCATGTGTCGTGTAGTTCCGTTCGTGAACCTTGAGTTGACGAGAAGCGTAGACAATAACTTTATCCCGTTGCATCAATACACATCCAAGACCCTGTATCGACGTGTCACAATAAACCACAAAGTCATCCGTGCCCTCTGGCAATGAGAGAATAGGTGCGCTGCAAAGCCTATCCTTTAGGTACTGAAAGGCGGTTTCTTGTGTACTACCCCAACGATAGGTAACACCTTTCTGTGTTAACATTGTAAGCGGCTGTGCGATCTTCGAAAAGTCTTTGATGAACCGCCTGTAATAACCCGCCAAACCCAAGAATTGGCGTATTTCTGTCGGTGTACGCGGCGCAGGCCAGTTCCTGATCGAATCTACCTTGGATGGATCGACATGAATCCCATCCCTGTTCACCACATGGCCCAAGAAGTGGACTTCACGAAGCCAGAAGTCGCATTTAGAAAACTTGGCGTACAATTGCTCCTTTCGAAGAAGTTCCAAAATCAATCGTAGGTGCTGCTCGTGCTCCTCTTGACTCTTGGAGTAAATCAAAATGTCGTCGATGAAAACAATCACAAACTTGTCTAAGTACGGCTTACACACCCTGTTCATCAGATCCATAAATACGGCAGGCGCATTCGTTAACCCGAATGGCATGACAAGAAACTCGTAGTGACCGTAACGAGTTCTAAATGCGGTTTTGGAGACGTCCTCATCCCGGACTCTCAGCTGATGATACCCTGACCTCAAGTCTATCTTGGAGTAGTAACTCGACCCTTGCAACTGGTCGAATAGATCGTCTATACGCGGAAGGGGATAACGGTTCTTCACCGTCACCTTGTTCAGTTCACGGTAGTCGATGCACATCCTGAAAGTGCCATCCTTCTTTTTCACGAAAAGTACTGGAGCTCCCCAAGGCGATGAGCTTGGACGAATAAAGCCCTTTTCCAAGAGCTCTTGTAACTGCTTCGACAGTTCTTCCAATTCGGTTGGAGCTAAACGATACGGTGCGCGGGCTATTGGTGCTGCTCCAGGAGCTAACTCAATCTGGAATTCGACTTGGCGGTGAGGCGGTAAACCGGGTAAATCTTCAGGAAACACCTGAGGAAAGTCACGTACAACTGGAATATCCTCCAGCTACTTTTCCTTTGCTGATGCGTAAGTGACAAGTGCCAGAATTGCAGTGTGCCCCTTTCGTAAACATTTCTGCGCCTTTAAGAAAGAGATGATGCCAACCACAGCACCACTCTTGTCGCCTTGAACTTCGAGTGGTTCCTGACTAGAGCGAGGAATACGAATGATCTTTTCCTTGCATATAATCTCCGCGTGATGCTGGGATAACCAATCCATACCGATGACGACGTCGAAACTACCCAAAACTATGGGTATAAGATCAATCGAGAAGGTCTAACCAGCTAAAACGATACTACAACCCTTGACTACGTGTGCGGCTTCTACACTTTTACCATTTGCTAACTCTACGACATGTTTGGTGTTTAGGGGTGTTGGTGTACGTTTTAACAATTTACTCATTTTCAAGGACATATAACTTGTATCAGCACCCGAATCAAATAAGACAGTAACATAAATATCGTCAAGAAGAAACTTACCCATAACCACATTGGGATCATTCATTACGTCGTCCCGACCGAGTACGAAAGCACGACCCCGAGCTTCGTTGCCATTGTTGTTGTTGTTTCCCCCGTTGTTGTTGTTCCCGTTGCCCTGGTTATTGTTGTTGTTGCGATTCTGGTTTTGGATCAATTGAGGGCAATCACGCTTGAAGTGACCTTCAGCCCCACACTGGAAACATCCCCGGTTTCCACGCTGTAGCTGCTGCTGCTGGTTCTGAGGAGCTGGCGGTGGGAGTTGCTGGTTCTGATTTGCTGCCGTGAGCTTCTACAATCCTTAGCCTCATGACCCGGCTTGAGGCATCTTTGACAACGTTCCCTGCGACATCTCCCACTGTGGTGTTTGTTGCACCTATTACACCACGGGTGAATTCCCCGATATCCACTCTGTCCCTGACTCCCTGATGATTGCTGATTCGGACTCTGGTAGTCGTTGGTGCGGCGCTGCTGTGTTTGGGACTGAACAGAAACTGATCCCTTGCTGGAATCCCCATCCCACTTTCTTTTGTTCTCGCTGGGTGTGGCAGAAGTAGTAGCCGGAGTAGTAGTAGCAGTAGTGGTAGCACTGATGCGTTTTGGCAGCTTGTTCTGATCCACTGCCTGATCGGTGAGTCGGTGGGCAAGACGCTGAATGTCTTGGATATTGTTGAGGTTAGCCGACGTCACGTGGCTCTGAATCTCTGGCGCAAGCCCCTTAAGATACAACTCGATGCGCTTAACTGGAGGGTCCACCATCGTTGGACATAAGATGGCCAGTTCATTTGACCGTTTCGTGTAAGCCTCGATCTCTGACCCCGTCATCTTCAAGTGGTATAGCTCATTCTCCAACTTGTGAATGTCGTCTCGTGTGCAGTACTCACGTTTAATCAATTCCTTGAAATCCTCCCAAGGTGTGGCGTTAGCAGCTGCCAACCCTAGGATCTGTACTTGCGCGTTCCACCAGGTGAGCGCAATCCCTTCCAACGTGCCAGTGGCATACTTGACCCTGCGAGCCTCAGGGCATTCGCACATTTCAAACACTGACTCTAGCTTCTCAAACCAATGGAGGAGTCCCACTGCCCCCTCGGTGCCACTGAATGAGCTTGGACGACAGTCTATGAAGTTCTTGAAAGTACAGACAGGCTGCTGCGCGTGTTGACCTGCTTGAGCAGCTGCAAGTGCCGCAGCAATTTGTTCATTAACGAAAGCCGTCAACTGGGCTTGAGTCATGTTCACACGTCCAGACATGATCTTCATAGCAAATGCAACGTGAGTTAGAGAGGTTCGCAAATAGGGCGATGACAGAAGAGTGTAAGCACATAGGGGTTCTCATGTAACGACGTATAGTAAGCAATGTAATCTAGCATACTACGAGCAAAGTTCTATGCAGTTCTAGCAAGCAGGTAATAAACATAAACCTTATTACCTTGGATGTCGAGTCTTGCACGTGGAGCGAAGCGTCGTTGTGGATCGTTGAGAGCACTGTTCTGGTTATAGTCTGGTTTTAATAAAACGTTTTCCCATATTAAAACCGAGTTCTCTATAACCAATGGCTCTGATACCAATCTGTCACACCTCCAAAATCCACACACGGAGTACCACCGCTTGGAGGCGTGACATGACCAGGATCAAGCCACCAATCATATCGAACATAGCATTTAACAATAAAAATAGATAATATAATTCATCACGACATGATTGATGTTCAAAACCAAACTTTGTTTAAGTAGCGGAAGCATGTAAATAAACCCAACATAGTTAATAGTTTGAAATGTCATAAATGTTTAGCAAGCATTCACGATCCACTGCCCACAACGACCTGCTCCTTCCCAGTGCAAGCTCCATAAGTACCTAAGGTCCTGCAAGGCATGCAGCAGAGAGTCAACAACTAGTTGAGCGAGTTCACAGATAATAGTTCAGTAATAGTATAATGTGAGTAGTAGTATGTTCGTTTGTTATGTCAGGTATCGTATCAGTTTCCATCGCGGCCTCCCAGGCAGGTATGCGAAGTTATTAGGGGATATTCTTCCCATGTATTCTAGACTAGGTTTATTTGTATCGCGGCCTACCAGGCAGGTGTGCGAAGATTAGTAAAATTCAGTTCGCGGCCTTCCTAAGGCAGGTGTGCGAAGACAGTCATAATATCGCGGCCAACCCTTGGCAGGTATGCGAAGATCAGTTCAATAAGTGCTACTAGTCTAGTCGTATCTTATCGTTCGGTTCTATCAGCTGAGTATGTACAAGAATTCAACAAATCCCATTCCCACCCGGGAACCCCATGCCTTGGCTGTGTGAACTCACCTTGGTTTGCTCGGTATGCTAAGTATGTGCTTGTAATTAATCAATCACGTCCTAAAGTACGTACATATGCATAATCAGTTTATATCCAAGTTGTGCACGTATAGGTAATCATAAAAGTACCAGCATGTATTCGTTATCACATAAGTTATGCGCATCACTTAACAGCAGTTAAATAATACAGTTAACATTTGACAGAGTTAAACCATGTTACTGTGCAAAGTATACAAATTGGCGAAACACTTATTGGCGAATCACATTATTGGCGAAACACATGTTTGGCGAAACACATGTTTCGTCAACTACCCTTTGGCGAATCAAAAATTCTATTTCGTCAGCTGTCTTTGGCGAAACACTTCCTCTGTTTCGTCAATAGCAGTTCCGTCAATATGTCAGTTACCGAAAATCTTGCAGTCAATTACAGAACTTATCACAGAAAACCCTAATCATTCTAGAGCAGTCGTTACTCTTTATCATCAATCATCAAGCAGAAACATACGATCAATCATTGAACATTATACTATTAACCCGTACCCTACACATAACAGTTACGGAATCGACACGTGATTCACCATATCATTAGATGTTCATACAGTTATTACTAGTTCTGATTCGTGAGTTCAGGAAATCACCATGTGGTTACATTCAAATCAGTTTCATCAAATGTGCAAACGGATAGTACTACGTAAAACTCATGGAACCCTAATCATACACATGTTTCACATAAATCTAAGTAACCAACTACTTATGCATAGCGAAATCAGAATCAACATATTGACATCAGGTTTAGAGATCAACAGCATATGCACATCACGTATAAAGAAACCAAAGGATCAAGAAATCGATTTAGCAAGCATGCAACTAACCGAGGTAGATGATACGAAGGTTTAATCATTCACGAGAGCTTGGGGAATAAACAGGGCTGCCGTCAAAGTGGGGAGAGTCCTAGGGTTTCTTATTTTTGCTAAAACGTATGGAACATAAGTCTGCGCATGTTAATATACGCGTTTTACCTTTCTGGGCCGAACTGGGCCTTGGTGAAACTAATGGGCCGGCGAATCACATTGTGTTTCGTCGAGAATGGGCTGACGAAACAGGCTTCTGTTTCGTCAAGATTGGAATTGGCGAATCACTTGATTCATCGAGTTCATTCAAGTGCTAAACGATTTAAGTTTTCTAAACAAGTTCATGCACGTAACATGTAATAATCACACTACGATTCATATTAACATCAAGTGCATAGTTACAAGTCAAATAAATCAACACTACATAGTCAAAGTCAATGGTCAAGGTCAACGTGCATTCAATGCAAAAGTGAAGGTCGAAAGGTCGAGTTGTCACATTGATGTCTTAAAATTACTCTTGTAAGTAATTTATTATTTATGGAGAAGCGGACTTTACAAGTTGGTATCAGAGCCGAGATTTGAGAGATTCGGGCAAGAGTCTTAGCTCTCGAACTCAAACCAATGGCTCGTGCTAATGTGCTCGCTCCAAGATCGCCAATGAGGTAATACGCCAAGTTCTCAGTAAGAATAATAGTATGTGTAATATGTTTCGGATGCAAAAATAAAAGCTAAGTTTATAGATGAATAGATAGGGAGGCCATACGGAGATTTCGAGAACCGTATGGCTGGAATTATGCACAGGAAATAGAAAAGGTAACAAAAAAATGACACAGCAGCGTTTCAGCAATTCGGGAGGCCGTCGCCGACGGGCTCCCATGCCGTCGCCGACACCCCCATTCAGCCGACGCCTAAACTTCCTGCCTACAGACAAAGTGGGAACCGCTAATCACCCCAAATTTTTTCAAAAATTTTCAATTTTTTTTACTTGTCTAGGGTTAAATTGGGAATTTCAAGTTCTAACAAGATTATATTTTTACAAATTTACAACCGATAGCGTCGTGATAAAAAGAACCAACATAAGAAAATTATGAAACGGCATGATAAGCTTAGTTAAAATTTGATTATATATACTTGATCACATAAAAACCCATTCTCACAAAAGTGAGTTTTGAGCCTTTATTGAGCATACAAATACATATCTTTAAACTAAATGCTCATTTGTTCGTTTCTTGTGTGAATAGCCGCTTGGTTCTTACGACTCTAGAACTTGCCACAACAATGCATTCCCGGTCCTTACCAACTTAAACCCAAGTAAGTAAATGATGAAGGCATTAGGACTAACCCTTTTTTCTTTCTACACCATTATTTTTCCCTTTTTTTTTACCACCTACCCAAAATCCCCCTAGTTAACCCCTTTGAGCCTAAACCTTTTCATTTCTTACCCCAAAAACAAACACCCTTTTTACCCACCTAAACCCTTTTTCATTTTAACCCTTTTCTTTTAGTAACAAAGCTCGGTTTTTCTTATGACTTACGTTGAAAAAAAAAATGATGATGAAACCAAACAAACAAACAAGTTTATCAAAAATAACTTTGTTTGAAAGAAATGGTTCATCAAAATAAAATAAATTGTCAAAAATAAAAAGTATTTCAAAAACCGATGCTTTTTACGCTTTTCGCCCTTTTACTAACCACTAACCCAACCACCCACCTATAGCCCAAGCCTAACCCTTCACCCAAAAAGTCCTCTTGATATTTACAAATGTGTATAGTTAAAAAGGAGGAGGATTGATTGCTTGGCAAGCTTATGGTAGGAGTAAGTTCCATGCCGCTCTCGAGTGATTCACTAAAATAAATCTTCGGCCGAGTGTTGAGTGATTCCCCGTGAGGTATGTGAACTTGTATATAAATGAAATTTAAAACAAAGGCATGTTATGCCCTAATAAGTAATTTATCTTATGTAATGTTTTTAATAAATCATGACAAATAGGATTGTAAATAAATAAAAATAAAACTTAATAAAGAATCTTGGAAATCCCGACACTCTATGGCAAGCCCAAAAACCTTCTCTTCTACCCATTCCATTTGGGAGTGAAAAAGCCACATTATAAGGAGTTTTGCTTGAGTACAAGCAAAGATTCAAGTGTGTGGGTATTTGATGTGCACAAAATGCAACATATAAATTACATCAATTGTGGCATCAAACTAACCCTTTTTTAGTACTAGTTGGAAAAAGTGTGCTTTTGTCTTCCTTTTGTATTTTCAGGATTAAATGAGCTCAAATAAACAAAAGAAGCAAAACGGCAACTAAATCTAACATAAATACAAGAAAAGGAACAAACATGGCATGCCCGGCCTCCCGACAGCATCTTCCCAAGCAAAACAAGAAGACAGAAGACTGAACACGCCCCGTGCTCAGTGAGCACGGGGGCGTGCCCAAGTGTCAGCAGAAAAGACAAAGTTGTAGAAGCTTCCATCGCCCACCACGGGGCCGTGGTCAACTATAAGATTCGCAGCATCCAGGCAAATCTTGATAGTACAGATATGCTTCGGCACACGGGGTCGTGCTCAGCGGACAAGGGGGCGTGGTCAACTAATGCAGACAAACTGCATTTAATGAAGAAAGAGAGGAGGATGGACACGGGGTCGTGCCCAGCGGACACGAGGCCGTGCCGGAGCTTCTGTTCGGCCTATAAATAGGAGTGCTTGGATCACTTGCAACTCATCCCTTGGCACACCACCTCTCTCACAGTTCACCCACCACCCACCACCATCACAACACCATCATCCACCACCATCATCCATTGTCCATCATAGAGTGTGTGAGTCGTCTCGGGATCCAAGATTGATCGTAAGAGTTCTTGACAATCAAATGCCATGTTTGCCTAAGTCTCTTACATCACTTGGTGAAGACAAGTGTTTAGTGTAATACTTTTTATTTTTAATCTTTTGCACTTTTTAATTGGTTATGTATTAATGACTTTAATAACTAGTTTCTTATGTTGAAAGTGATTCTTCCTTATCGTTTGTCCGTGGTGTCTTGGCATTATTTTACTGTCTATATAAAATAAAAGATTTTCACCATTCATATCTCCACGGTCTATATGGATGTATGTTGGCTACCTGGTCGGGGGTTAAGGGAACAGTTTGGTAAGAGTCTTGCCATTGTTCAGTGTATAGATCCTGCAAAGGACATGGGTCAAATTTAGTAGGACCTCCTTCAATACCCACCGGTATTTGATGGCGGGGGTCCAAACTCTTTGATCCCCTCATAAGTTAAACTACTATTAAAACTTTAACCCGGCTACTTAGGACTGTATCCCTGCTGACTCAGACTACTTAGCCGAGGGTAACGTCACCTTCAAAAGAGGGGCCTACCACATTATGCATTAATAACTTAATTAATTATCTTTCAATAATCCGACCCTTTAGGATTGTATCCTTGCTGACTCAAACTACTGGGTTAAGGGTAACGTCACCTTCAAAAGAGGGGCCTACTACAATAACTAAGATAATCTCTTAAACAAGTGCAAAAGTGCGAAAATAATCAAAGGTTACACTACACACGAGTCGGATCCAAGTGATTAATCTTGTCTATCTGTTTTTACTTTTATTTTTATTTTCAGCATTTTAGTTAGTTTTATTTTTTTCTAGTTTAAAAACCTTTTTCTAACATTTTGATTTGATTAGACGTTGAGGATAAACCGGTACTAAAAGCTCTTGTGTCCTTGGACGACCTCGGTATCTTACCAACACTATACTACGCTCACGATGGGTGCACTTGCCCATATGCGTGTTTAGTGTTAGTAAATATCGTGTTTTATAAATTTAAAACTTGGCTAAAAAAAGTGTAAAAGGGCTTAAAATATATACCTAAATTATATCGCACTTCACACGCATCAGTGCCCTTTTAAGGGTTTATTGCCCACATAATTACCCACTCATAGGTACTTTCAATTTGAAATTTGACTGGACAAATTAAGATTAATGACGAAGTCAAACCTTAATTACGACGGTTTGAATTTAGGCTAATAAACTAAGTAAAACTGAATTAAGAAAGGTTAAGGACACTTACAAAGGTCCTAAGTATGACTATGGATCCTAAGGAAACTTGCTTGTTGACCAGAGAGCTCCAGAAATCTTCAGAAATTGAGTTTGAATGGTTTTCAAAGTGTATGCCAAAGTGTTGCAGCAATGGGTTCTTATATAGGACTTTAGATGCAACAAGATCATTCCACAATAGCCTATAGATGTTCCTTGATCACTTCCAGGTGTCCTTAGGCATGGAAAAACCATCAAACAAGCCCCTAGAATCGAATACAAGGTTTCTAAGTCGGTTTAACTTGCTGAACTCGCACCTGTGCATGAATTCTGACCAGCTAAGGCCGTCGCGTAGCGCGACGGTAGAGGGGGTTGCTGGTGGCACTACGCCAGCATGTGGGTAACCAGCCAAACAAGTTTCAAAACTTGGCAGATTTGACCCCTGGACCTTAAATAGTGGTTTTAACTTATTACTTTGCACTTTTAACCCTCCAACTTGATTTCTAAGGACCCTAAGTTATAAACAAACTTGGTTAAGTCCTTGGTTAACTTTGTGATCACCCGAAAAGCCTTTAATTTCAATGTTGACGCTTTTAACCCCTCGTATACGAATATTATCATAACTTTCTCATACTTTATCGAAACCTTGTGAAATTTCTATCACTTATTCTAGTGAGTATAATTTATCGTTACAAAGCTTCGGGTTCGCTAAAAGGTCATTCAAAGGTGTACTTTAAACATGTTGACACATTTAACCCCTGTAGTTTGTAATCTCTCACTTTCTTTCACAATTAGCTTCGTATGATCCATGTTCATTCGTTTAAGGGTATAAACATCGTGTAGGGTTGTTGAAAGATATATCTATCCAGTGTTGACACTTTGAACCCTTTTATTCACATACTTTCCTTGTTTGTCAACTTTAGTCCCTCTAAAGTGATCTTTTACACGTTTAAAGGTCATGACACGTGTCGATACACTATTGGACATAAATTTTCGAGGTGTTACAATGCGTTAATCCTATAACGTTATAATTGTTAAGGTAGGCTTGCAAAGTTAATGAGTATATAGAACACAAGTTTAACATAGCATGCGATAACAAGAATAATACAAGTATCATGTTATTAGCGGATATAGTATGTGCGTAAACAAGTTTAATCATGATTCGTGATTTGTATAAGTGTACATGTTGCACCCAAAGTGTTTAAAACGAAAAATGGGATCAGGTATACCCACAGTTTTGCGTAGAAATACCGCGTACGTGAGTTGAAGCGTAAGGGGGGGGGGGGTTCCAAATGGGTTTTTGGGTGTGTGTTTTGGTAAAAAAAAAGTCCAAAATGTCCTCACCATCGTTAACCATTTAACAATATATTTTACATGCGTTAAGATGAAGTACTCAGATGACAAGAATCTGCAACCACTAGAACTCAGATTACAAGAAGAAAAAATAAGTTAAGACCTAAAGATGTAATTTCATGTCAACCACATACACACAATTTCACTCAAGGTGTTGCAAAATGCATAGTAATGCTCCCTGCTATTTGTAAATATATATTTTCCAGTTTGTTTTATTAAAAGTCACTTATAAGTAAAATGAGATTGTCATAAATACATCTTGCTTTCATTAATAACTTATAGAGAAAATGATATGCAACATATTTTTAAATTTGACTGTAACAACAATATGCTTGGACAACGACTTGCGGCTTGATTCGAAAACTTCAATTCGTTCAAAACTTTAAAACATTAAGCTATTTAATAAATTTTTACACAATGAATATGTACATCTAACATCTTCAACGTATCTAACACCCAATAACTTGGGTTCTACCTAGTTATTGATGCATGTATCTATAGTTGTTTTCCGAGATTGAGGGTCGTCAACGCTTATCGCAGGGCCGGACCTATAGTACAAGTAACCCAGACTTGGACCTCCAAAAGAACAGGGCCTCGACTTAAAAGAAATTAATATGCTAACTATTAATATTAGCGCAAACTTATTGTTTTAGATTTGTTTGATTTCTTTTACAAGCAAATCACTCTCTATTATAGTTGTGTTAGACTTTTGCTTGATTCCAAACATGGATAAATGAGTATCGTTTATAACAAACAAAGAAGAAAAAAGGGCCCTAACATTTCATTTCGCCTGGGCCTCTAAAAAGGTTGGAACAGCCCTGGCTTATTGTTTGTGTTAGGCCTGTAAACGAACCGAACGTTCATGAACTTGTTCGGCGGGAAGTTCGTTTATGTTCGTTTATTTAATAAACGAACGAACACGAACAAAAAAATTTGTTCGTTTAATTAAATGAACGAACATGAACACACCTTGTGTTCGTTCATGAACATTCTTTTATGTTCGTGAACGTTCGTTTATTTACGTTCGTTTAAATTTTAATAAATACATAAATAGCTATATTTATATAAATATTCGGTTTTCTAACTACTTATATAAATATAACTAATAAGTATAACTATGAACCCTTATTTAAATGTGTTTTCGGATGAAATGTAATATATTACACTTGTTTCTTCAATCATATTAATTTATGTTTATTCAAATATGTTCAGTTATTTTTTTTATGTTCGTTAGTGTTCGTTTATGTTCGTGAACTGTTCGTTTAGGCTTTAAACGAACGAACATAAACGAACACGAACATGCCGGATTTCTTAATGAACGAACACGAACAAAAAAATGTGTTCGATTATATGTTCGTGTTCGTGTTCGGTTAAAGTTAAATGAACGAACACGAACATGCCTATGTTCGTTCGGTTCGTTTACAGGCCTAGTTTGCGCTACTCATTGACGTGTAAAGGAACGATCGTCACAAAATATTTTACGCTTGTACATTAGGTAACGTTGCTCGAGTCAAGAGACTAACACTGGTAAAGATGAAGATTCTATTTCTAGCTCTAACACCTTAGACAAATCACAAATCCTTCTGGTTTGTTTACTTTATTACGTCCACATAACATATATCACGCTCTAACAAATGCTCCACCTCAAATATTATATCAACTATCAAAGTTTGAACACCAAACATTGTACTAAAATCCATCTTTTCAAACACAAAAACACCAACTATACATAGTACACAACGTGGCCCATAGTCTAGTCACCTCTGACCTCCCCTTTCGTCTATATTATACAACAATACACGTACTTGTAGAGAGAGAAACCCTTAGAGAGACACACACACACAAAAGCAATCGATATACACTGGCTCTTCATTCAGACGTTTTTGCGACACTTCCCCAACAATTTAGATATCCTATTTCTATCATTCCGACGTTTTTGCAACACTTCCCCCAACAATTTAGATATCCTATTTCTATCAACCTTCCATTCCTTCACACTTATTAATAATATCAATTCATTCCCTCCATCAAAACCGTTCGTCGTCGTCGTGATTTCACAACCAACCTCATCCCGACGACGGACACCCCAACATGGCCGGAAAATCTCCAATATCCATCCATTCCGACGTCGTATAACAATAGATAACGTTTCATCAATCTCCAATGGATGATCCAGACGAGAGTTTATCCCGTCACCGGCTAGCGGAGGTCGCCGGAGGAACCACGGCGGAATGTGCAGCGGTGGTCTGCTGTTTCCCCTGCACCGTCGTTCATTTCATCGTGTTAGCCGTTTACAAACTTCCGGCAGGTTTGTACCGGAAAGCGGTAAAGAGGAAGCGTCGCCGGCGGCTTTTGAAAAAAGGGTTGTTGATCCAGAGACCCAATGGGGAGATAATCGCCGCCGGCCACCGGGTCACCGTCGTTGACGGTGGCGGTGAGCGGTTTGTTACGAAATCGGTGGAATCCGATGAGGATTTTATTGAGTTTGAAAATGAGATGTGGGAAAAGTTTTACGGGACCGGGTTTTTTAGGAGTTTGTCGCAACGGGTTAATTGAACCGGCTGAATTTGCTGTTTGTTGTTCATGTTTGTACTGTACAAGTATAGTATGCATGGTGATGAATGAAGATAAAACTGTAAAATGGGCCTTGAATGTATAGATTTGTGATCCTCATTTGCTCAAGATAATAATCTTTTGATTTGTGAGGTAAAATCTGCAGTTTGGGTTTCTTTGTGTCTAGATAAAAAATGAGATATTTTTTTATTGTTTTTTATGTAGTTTAATGCAAAATGGAATTGATATTTTTGTTTGGGGTGTAAAAAGATAAGTTCTTTGTCAATAACACAAGATCAGCTTCTTAAAAGACTCGAATGGAACCTAGTGTAAACGAGTTTACGCTAGAGTTTCAAAATAAGGTTGTTTAACAAATGAGTATGGTGTCAAACACCAGTCATTGAGTGTATACTCAGTCGCAAGTCTGAACAAGTCTATTATTTATATAATGTTTATTTATTTAAGGCTTCAACTATTCTCACACCCATAAATCTTATTTTCACATCTCTTTTCACTCTATCTCTCTATGTATATCTATGTATGTATGGAGAGAGATAGAGAGAACGGGTGTGTGAATATTAATTCCCTTATTTAATATATTAGATATTAAATTGGTTATAAATAACAAATGAGTTGAGTTTGAGTTTGCAAGAAACTACTCACAGGCGAGCTCTAACTCGAGCTCTTATAAGTTAAACGAGCTTAGAGAAGCTTGAGATAAGAAGTCAAGTTCTGTGAGAGGGGATGGGAGACAAAACTTGTAGCAATCCATCGAAGGTCTTTTGGAATGTAAGTTTTTGATCGGAAAACTCCTATGTGGAATTTCGTGGCCTCTGGCCCACTATAGATCCTTTAATAGTCCTTTATACTTCCTGCAGAACAAAAGCGTCCATAAAAGTTCATGTATCCTGTTCGAGTTCGAAAAATTGTACCATTTCGTAATAATAATTTATTATTATTATTATTATTATTATTATTATTATTATTATTATTTAAAAAAAATTAATTGGGTATTGGTCTCACTAAATCTAATGCCAATGAGCTAACTTCTAAACCATAAAAATTGTTTGTAAATGGGCCTATCTTCGAGTTGGTATAGGTATACTATTTAATTTTTTTAACATACATGTATATCGGATTTAAAAAAGAGTAAATTACAAAAATCGTCCTTTACGTATGTCACTTATTGCAAACTGTGTCCTTTGTCTTCAATAATTACAGAAAACATACTATATGTTTGCAAACCCTTGCAAGTTATGTCCTTTAACCCTAACTCAGTTTATTTTTGTGGTTAAATCTGACCAAATGGACCCCACATGAGAGTAAAATGACCAAAATACCCTCATATGGGGTCCATTTGGTCAGATTTAACCACAAAAAATTAACTGAGTTAAGGGCTAAAGGACATAACTTGCATGGGTTTGCAAACATTGAGTACATTTTCTGTAATTATTGAAGATAAAGGACACACAGTTTGCAATAAGTGACATACATAAAGGACGATTTTTGTAATTTACTCTTTAAAAAAATACGTACTCCTCGAAATCACAGGCCCTGTACGGTGGTCCTCCCCACACACCGTCATCACCTCCCATCCCATGCTCATGAATTGTCACAATCCAATTCGTATATTTTAAGTTACTGGATGTAATTTTTTTGTATTAAAATTATAGATACATATAAAGCAAACACAAAATAATAAACATACACGTATTGAAATCATTTTTACACCCACCAATCAAGAGCCTTCACATTATCTCACCAAAACGACCCACGCCGGAAAAGGTCCTCCCGCCCCGAGGCCATGTTCAGGGGCGAAGCTTGAGATTTCCAATCGAGGGGTCGAAAACGTATATACCTAAAAAAATTATAAAACCGGGGGGTCAAAAACATGTATACCTAAAAAATTATATACGAAAACTACATACCGGGCACTACTGAGTAAAAAGTTCGGGGGGTCGGGCGCCCCTCCCGGCCCCCACAAAGCTACGCCCCTGGCCATGTTCGAGGTGGTGTGCTCGGCGTTGACTGGTTTCTACGCCAGTTTTCCATGCTCACTCCGTATAGTCTTTTTTTTTTTTTTTTTTGAAGGGTGAACATGACTCCGTAAGTTTTTCATTCATGACTCCGTATAGTCTAACAGAGAGAAATGGGGTTTACCGTTCCCAAGTAATTACTTGTAAGTGGTCCCTCATTTTCTATTTTTCTTACATCCGGACACCTGAGACTGACATCAACAATCCGATTTTAACCATTTACTCGGTCACATGGGATGTTCCAAGACAAAACGAGTGGTCAAAACTATTAATGACCTCAGGTACAAACCCACACATTTTTATGACCTCATGTTTATTTTCGATTTTTAGGCTGCTCGGGGCGTCTTCGGGGAGTTCAAGCGGGGAACGCTTTTGCCGATCGGGGTGGCACCGCCAACCTTGCGGGAGCCCAAATCGGTGAGGGTATTGGGCGTTCGGTCACCGAACAAGAGAGAGAGAGATGGTGGGCCCCATGGCTGTAACAACCAATCAACTTTTTTTTTTTTTTTTAATAAAAAAACAACTCCCCTAAGAGGGGTGCACCCCGTACGTTTTTGGACAAGAGGGGAGTTATAGAGGGGAAATGACATGGCAACGTATGATTGGGTTAAAAAAAAATTTCACTCACCTAATTAGGGGTGCACCCCCTTCACCCTTATAATTACTGAATAATAGTACTCCCATAAGAATAAAAATAGCCCCACAAAAACAAAACTGTATGTACATGTAAGTCCTCGGTTTGTGCCCACCGGCCCACTCTAGTTGCTTCAATGATCATGTTTATAAAATTGTTACAAACTCATATTAAACGTAAACGTAACAAAATGTGGGCCTAATTTGCAACCCGTACTTCATTTTGTACGACTTTTCAGCCTGGTATAGTAGATATTATAGGCCTGGGCTTCTTATCTTTGGATTAATGATTCATTGGTGGGTTGTGGCTAGTTGGTGTTGCGTTTTTTGGGCCCAATACCAAAGTAAAAACCACATTATATTTGTATATGGGCCAATACCAAAGTAAAAACCACATGATATTTGTATATGTATTTACTAGTATTAAGTCCCCGCGTTGCAGCGGTTGTCATAAAACTGTGTTAAGTAGTAGCAATACTATACCATTGTCAGCGACCACCAACACCGGAAAAGCTCATAAAAACAAAATAAATAAAAACAGGAAAAAAATAAGCCGAGCGAAAAGCAGATGTAAAATCTTTGAATCACACACGCTCGTTGCTGAGAAATTAAACCGAAACGTAAAACATAGAGAAAAATAACTGAGTCCATCCAAGACCCGCGTGTTGGACAAACTTGTCAAACGCAGAAAAATAGATGTGACGCGGCGGGCCAGTCAAATGGGAAAAAAATATACGAAAAAATGTCGAATCCCACACGCACGTTGCGGTGTGTTAACTCACAAATTTACAACGAAACGAAAAACTTGGGAAATGAAAAGTATGGTGAACCAAAATTGAAAATAAAAAAGAGTTGGGATTAAATTGTAAAAGATGAAATACTTTGGGTTAAAAGTAAAAAAAACAAAGGGTCTAAATTGGAAAATTAAAATTATTTATTAATTTTAGATAAAGATAAAGATAACAATTAGTGATATCTATATATTGGTTATTAATTAATATTAATATTAAAAGAAATTTATTAAATAAATATAAATAAAATTTATGAGGTTGAAGGAGAGAATGCCATGTGGCATTATTTGGAGTCTTTTATTAAAAGTTAGATTTATATAATTTTCGATATGTTTGTGTAGCATGCAGGGCGGTGAGGAGGGTGTCCGAGAAGGACCCCCCACCAGCAGTGACGGATCTAGTCCAAAAATTCAGGGGTATCTCAATTTTCTTGGATCAGGGGTATCATTTGTATAAAACCAGAAAAATATACAAATTTTACACTACGTAGACGGAGTTGAGGGGTACCATGTGTACACTACCTCCGCCCCTACCGGCCAGGGCTGGTTTTTACAGGGGTACAATTAAAAAAAAAAATCCTCTCTATATACATATACATTCTTTATATAGAAAAATCTAGGCCCAATCTATTATATATAATAAATGAAAGTTATTTGGGCCATGTGTCACTTAATTAGGGCATCCTCAGTTCTCTTTTCCCGTCCAACAGTACCACTGCCCTTTTCCTTATATAATCTCTCTTCTCACTTCTCCTCTTTCTTTACAAATGCCCAGGGTTCCTTCTCTCTCTCTATTCCGGTGATTCAAATTCAAATTTCACAAACCCTGCAAACCTTAATCTTCTTGCAGACGCCACCATAAAATCTTCTTTTGTTCATCGATTACTTCATCAAAAGGTTTGTTCTTCTTTTTTTTAGTTGAAATAGTTTCATGACTTCCTCTTATTTATACTAATCCTTTGTGTTTTGTGTCTTTTCATGTAACCATTGCTAGGGTTATGATATAGAGTACAACATCTGTTGATTATTGATCTGTGAATATGTTCACCGCTTATTCTTTTTGAAATTAGGGTTTTGTTTGCTTGAGATTTGAATCTTCCGATTTTTTGGTTAATTTTTGTTGATATGTGGTTTTCCATAATCATGGTATGTGTTTTTGTTTTTGATTTTTACTAAAGTTTTGTTATCTAAGTTGTGACTAATTGATGATTGTCAATGATCTGTTGTAGATGATAATGATGATGGTTGTTCTACTGTTGTTTCCAGTATCATTGTTCCAACATCGTTTAAAGTATGTGTTTTTTGCTACTCTGATTTTCAAATTTTGAGTTTTTAATTATGAAGTGATATACTCTAATTCTCGCTTTATATTTCAGTCTAATGACAGTTGTTTGAAGTTCATACAATATGTTGCGGGTTATTATAGGTTTGTATTCAAAAAAGTATAAAGTTTAATTAAACACAAAGAAAGATTATTAAATTTACAGTTAAAATAATTTTTTCTTATGAGTAAATGATGATTATAATTGACTTGTGCAGAAGATGATGATGACTTGTCCAAGAAAGGATCTGCTACTATTGTAAGATAAGATTTTATCTTACTAGAGTAATGGTCTTTCCTGCCTTTTTTGTATTAAAAGAAGCATAAAGTTTGGTTTAAAGCAGCTCTTTATAAACAAAGTTAAGGATTAAGTATATGAGGACAGGGCTACTCTTCAGCAGCTGAAGAAGTGTTTTCATGTACTGCATCTTCGTCTATTCACCAGAGATCAGCTTTCTATAAATCCTGATGTTTATGCATTGAGTTCTTCCATGGATTTCATGGCGATTGTTGGAGATATAAATTGATTGACTTTATGTAACTAGAGTTTGATTAACCAAAGGAAAACGACTGTTTAGTATCAGCAGTGGTTCGGCATCTACAACGGATTCAAATTTAGTATTTAATTATCAGTGGTTCTTATGTAACTTTAGTATTTAATGTAGTACAACAGTTGTTTGATCTGTATTATAAATACAACAGTTGTTTGATCTTTATACTACTAAATAAAAATGTAGTACACTTGGATGTTAAATAAGTTCCTCATTATGATTATTTGGATATAATGTTTTTGAAATTCGTTTTTTTTTTTTTTTTTTTTGCAAATAGATGTTTATGGATAAACTTCTCTTTAAGGTCAAACATTTGTTTAACCTCAAATATGTTTTTATGTTAAAACATCTGTTTAAGATGAAATATTTGTTTAACTCCAAACAACTGATATTGAAGGTCAAATATCTGTTTAAAGTCAAAGATATTTTTCATTAATCCTTAAAAGTCTGTTGGAACCACTGTTTTGGTTCAAACATCTGATTGTTAAATGTTATCCACTGCTGAGAGACAACCTCTTCTTCATTCTTTGTGTTGACCACTGACTGTCCAAACATCCGTGTTTCAATCACTGTTAGCTATCTACTGATATTTAAAAATTAAAGTTAACATAAAAAATCCAAATAACTGTTGATGATATTATGTTCCATATAAAATTAGTAATTAATGGTAATTTTTTGAGCTTTGGACATCTTAAATATGGAAAATGGGAATTTCAAATTGACATATATTTTTTCTTAATTAAAGTTAAAATAAACCCATGGCATTATAGCCTAGTGGTATCTTGGTGGTGGGATAAGGCTTATGACCATTAGGTCATGGGTTCGATTCCCACAAAGGGGGTTTTTCCCAGATTTATTGGGTTTCCTCCTGAATTGGTGTATAGGCATTATTGCCTAGTGGAGATGGATATGATCGGGTGGTTCTGCTTGTGGCACGATGATACTCTAGTGGTCCGTCAGTGATCCAAATTTGCCGTTCAAAAAAAAAGTTAAAATAAAAATTAGAAATGTCATGATGACAATGGCTTTCAAATTAAATCAGTAATTATTGACAATATCGTTAACTTTTCAAATTCAAAATATGCAAAATGGTAATTTAAATCACTGTTGGTTATCCACTGATAGTTAAAAAATTGTCACTGCTCACATTTTTATTCTTCATATCCACTGATATTGACCATCATTGCTTTTACTAAAAAATATCCACTGCTCACATTTTTATAATTGATGCGGTTAATTAATTATAGAATGAAATTATCAAATGAAAACTAAAATTGCAATAAAATTAAATCGTTACATTAGATCAATGTTTTAAAAACCGGTTTTTAAATCAAACCGGATTAGGCTAAAAAATGGTTCAACCGGTTGAACCAGATTGTACCGAGCGGTTCAACCGGGTTGACTAGCTAACTCTATAATCTCATAAATTACAACATCTATTCAAAAGTTAATCCAAAAATGCATGACTACACATTAAAAGATGATCCAAAAGTAAATCCATAATAAAAAATAATCCAAAAGATAATCGAAAATCATTCAATTTTTCAACAAGCTCTTTTAAATGAAAGTGTACGATATATTTAAGCAATTTGAGTGTTGAATACATCAAGTTCACGATCGCATAAAATATGAAATTCACTATTATTTTCATCCTCATCAGAGGATAACTATTTTCGTTTCATACAATATTAAATAAGAACTTTTAGTTACGAATAATCATAATATATAAAAATTACGTAAGATAAGTAGCATATATAAAAAAAATAAGTAACCCCCCAAACTAAAATAATCCTGGGACGGTACCGGTATTACGTTTTCAAACCGGTATACCGGATTTTACCGCCGGTACAAACCTTATGCCGTTTCACTTATTTACCGGGGTGTTTCGTACCGGATTTATATCTAAAAACGGTAATACCGGTATAACCGCCCGGTATTTACCGGTTTTTAAAACATTGCATTAGATAAGAGTTCCTCCAATATTGTTTTGGTGATAAAAATTAAAGTTAACATAAAATATCAAAATAACTGTTGATTAAATTTTGGATATAATGTTTTTGAAATTTGTTTTTTTTTTTGCAAATAGATGTTTATGGGTAAACTTCTCTTTAAGTTCAAACATTTGTTTAGCCTCAAATATGTTTTTATGTTCAAACATCTGTTTAAGGTCAAATATCTGTTTAACTCCAAACAACTGATATTGAAGGTCAAATATCTGTTTAAGGTCAAAGATATTTAAAATAGTAAAAAATGATAGTTTTCATTAATCCTTAAAAGTTTGTTGGAACCACTGTTTTGGTTCAAACATCTGATTGTCAAATGTTATCCACTGCTGAGAGACAACCTCTTCTTCATTCTTTATCTGACTGTCCAAACATCAGTGTTTCAATCACTGTTAGCTATCTACTGATACTTAAAAATTAAAGTTAACATAAAAAATCCAAATAACTGTTGATGAAATTATGTTCCATATAAAATTAAAAGTTAATGGTAATTTTTTGAGCTTTGGACATCTTAAATATGGAAAATGGGAATTTCAAATTGACAGATATTTTTTCTTAATTAAAGTTAAAATAAAAATTAGAAATGTCATGATGACAATGGCTTTCAAATCAAATCAGTATTATTGACAATATCGTTAACTTTTCAAATTCAAAATATATAAAATGATAATTTAAATCACTGTTGGCAATACACTAATAGTTAAAAAATTGTCACTGCTCACATTTTTATTGTTGATATCCACTGATATTGACCATCATTGGTTTTCCTAAAAAACATCCACTCCTCACATTTTTATAATTGATGCGGTTAATTAATTATAGAATGAAATTATCTAGTGAAGAATTACAATGAAATTACCGTTTAACCTAATCGTTACATTCCAATGAGATAAGAGTTCCTCAATATTGTTTTCTTGATAAAAGTTAAAGTTAACATAAAAAATAAAAATAACTGTCAATTACATTTTGTTGCATATCAAATCAGTAATTAATGTTAATTTCTTGAGCTTTGAACATTGAAAATATGCAAACTGGGAATTTGAAATTGACGGTGTTTTTCTTTTAATAAAAGTTAAAATAAAAATTAGAAATTGCATGATAACAATTGCTTTCAAATCAAATCACTAATTACTGACAATATCCATAACTTTTAAAATTCAAAATGGTAATTTAAAATTCAGGGGTATTCTCAAATAATACTTTCTAGCATATTTTAGATGCAAAATATGTAAAATGGTAATTTAAAATTGACATTCTCTCTCTTTTTTTTCCCCTACAAAAGCACCATAGATTCATAAGATTAAAATTTATTCATTTATTCATGACCTTGAAAGTCCAATTATTACATAAATAACATACTGAACCAATAAACTTTTAAATCTAACAATAACCGTGAGAGTTAAGTAATGACAGCTTCAACTCCATCGATTGCTGAACTTCTTGATGAATGTCCTTCAGCATCGCCATGAACTCAACGTCTCTATTACCGCACTCTATATTGCTGACAACACAAAGGTCACGAACTGCAGTTGAAGGCATTCGCATAAGATTTCTGGAAACCTGCTCTCTCGTGAACATGCTAACTTGCAATCCATCAAAACATCTCTTCAGCTCTTGAAGAGTAGTCCTATCTTCATACATCTGTTCCTCTATATGCTTGACAAAACGCTGCTTTAAATCATCTGATTTTACAGTAGTGAATGACGCCATATCAACAATAAACTATATTAGTCCACTTTTTTGAAAGTATGAATCTTGTTAGGAAATTGTGATGAAAAACAGGTGAAGTGGTCATGAGTTTATATACTTAATCAATCTAAACGTGTAGATTTAATATAAACCGATTAATGTATATTTCAAAGCAGCAGTCTTTTAATGCAAAATCCTTTCCAAACCCCAATTTTTATGGGAAAATTTTAAAATTAAATATCAATAAACCCAAGGGACAAATTTTCGAAGTTCAAAGAACAAAAGCATATTATCATAATTACCATTAACCTATTCATTTACCATGTACACGCGTTTTTAAACTCTATAAAAGATCGATAATTACTTTTCATTCAAAATATCAACAAACTGTGTTACTAATCATTGTCTGTGTAAGATTTTCCACATCAGAAAATTCAACAAAAATCTACATGGCAAACTTCAGCTTCTACCTCTGGTCAGACACCAGCGATGTTAAAACCCAATTCTCGATGTGGTCACTTAAAGAAAAAAGAACAGACGAAGAACTAAACATGAAAGTCGACATAATCAACGGTACTAATTACAAGAAAACTTGGAACAGCATAGCATTGCTTGATGAAGTCCTCCACTCTCCTCCATCAAATTTCCAGAAAAATGCAGAAGAGTTTGTTACCCAACTTCTAAAACAGGATCAGATAATCTGCAACATGCTAACTGATCTGAAAAACAAAAGAGAGCATGAATGGAGAAAGGCCAGAGTTTACGAAATCCTAACAAGTGTTAACTCTAGCGTGTAATAGTTTATAAATATTTCATTAAATTTTATTTTTCTATGTAATACTTTATTTTAATAATCTCAGTGTGAATAAAAATTCTCAACATGATTCAAACGTCTCCTCTCAACTGTTGTATCATGTTGAGGGTTTCACGATTTTCATTCAAAGTTTTATGATACTTCAGTGTTTATTCGTTCATAGTGTTTAATCTATCATGGGTTTCCAAACATCTGTTGACCAAACGTCAAACATCTGTTCATCAAAAGTTAAATTGAGGTTCACCAATAGTCAAATACATCTTGACCTTAAACAGATGTTTGGTTTAAGACCATTTGTTTAAGGCTAAACATCTATTTATGGCCAAATATCTGTTTATTGCAAATATCTGTTTAAGGTTAAACATTTATTTAACTCCAAATATCAGTGTTTCAATTACTATTGGCTATCCACTGTTAGATAAAAAACAACTACTGCTCACATTTTGTTAGTTGACATCCACTGAATAAAAATGAAGTACACTTGGATTATTATTAAGCTCCTCATTTTGATTGTTTGGGTATAGTATTCTTGAAATTGGTCTTTTCTTGCAAACAGTTGTTTATGGGCCAACTTCTTTTTAATGTCAAACATTTGTTTAAGCGCAAACATGTGATTGTTAAATGTTATCCACTGCTGAAGGCCAGCCTCTGTTTCTTCGTTCTTCATGTTGACCACTGACTGACCAAACATCTGTGTTACATTTTGTTGGGTATCCACTGATAGTTAAAAAATAGTCATTTTGTGGGTATCCACTGATACATTTTGTGTTACATTTTGTTGGGTATCCACTGATATATTTTGTGAATTTATTGTTTGTTGAACGTTTTTTTCCTGTAAGGTACTGATCGTTCATTTGTTTAAAAGTATATTAATAACTTTCTGCATCCTGGGAAGCAATCCCGGTGATGTGAAAACATTGATGTTGAATCCAATGAGATGCTTGATGTAATGAGGTCGTATTAATAAAAAATAATAATTGATATAACTAAGTTTCCTGAGCCCGAGAAGCAATCCCGGGTAAAAACCTAGTTAAAAGATAAAAGAACTAATACTTAGATAGTCCCATTCAGGACACAACAATTTAAACTAGGCCCATTTGATACTCTAATTTTGCTAATTTCTATATTTATTGTTAATAACTTTAATCGTCTTTAAAAAAATAGTTAAAAAATACACCTAAGGGGCGTATTTTTTTACGGATGTATTTAAATCCCCAGGGACGCCTATTGTAGCATATGTACTCGTGTAGTCCATTTCCTATGAGAACTCATACCATATCAATATGTATGTTGTCATATATAGTTGGAAATTATTGAATCTTCACACCGTCAACAAAACTGGCGGCGACTACATATGGGGATCGATTCATGCCACTTCATGATTGTGAGTTGCAAGGCTATAAATACTATGGGTATCACCAACTTCTTAGACGGTTGACGTATTTTTAGATTTTGGTTCTTAATTCATTGAAAGTGTTAAAACTGATGTGGTGTTGTAAAATTGTTGTAGGTCAGTTGTGTATGCATATCATATCTTTGTTTGTTTAAAGAATATTAACATATATGCTCTCTCCTCCGTTTTAAAATACCTAAACTAAGCAAATATAATCATAATGAAGAACAAGTTTCCAGTTTTGCAATCTTAGGAATTGCGGTGTTGACTAGACCAGGGGTGGCTTTGATGGTGTGCGGGGAGGACCTCCGCACAAGGCCTGTAATTTCGAGGGGCACGCAATTTAAAAAAAAGTCCAATATATATATTTGCTATTTTTTTAAATAGTAAACACATACAATTCCAATATAGGCCTATTTACAAATCATTTTTTATGGTTTAGAATTTAGCCCACTTGCATTAGGTTTATTGAACCCAATACTAATTTGATTTTTTTAAATAATAATAGAACATTACGGAAGGGCGTGAATTCTCAGAGACGCCTCTAGACTAGACTTTTGTAATGATCAATGTATATCATTTTCAAGAGATAAAATGGTATAGCCAAGAGGCATTTGGCCCAATGACATTGATGAATTTCCCTCAGTCAACTGGTGAGGATTCAATCTCTATTGTGGGTATTTAGGTAGATTTTAGGTGGTGTAGAATGAGGAAGTATGTGTGTCGCTGTTTTAAAGAAAAAGATAAAATAGTATAATACATGGCACCTCTATATAAACAACGCATTAAATTACAATGGATGAAACTCAAACCTAGTTTAGTTAACTGGTTTACCATGTGAAATTGGATGCTTAAACCTTGGTTAATAAGTAGTAAGACAATTCTTAACGGGTCAATGGGAGAATACGACTCTTGAAAACAATTTGGGTGTTAGATGGTATTAATCAATCTCTTGAAATCTTGCTAAAGTATTAAGGATTTGTATGATGATGTTGTGTTGAAATAAATAGCATGATATAATGTTGAAGTATATGAACTAAACTTAATTATTTCATTATATGAGTTCGACTTCAGGAAGTCAACGGGTCAGAGGAAGAACTCATGATTCGTTCAATCCTAGGAGATTTTATACCCTCATTGAAAGACATATATATTATTTGATGTGCTATAAATTTTTAGGGCTTTATGGCTAAGTTGACTTGTAACTATATAGTAAAATAAGTTGCAAGTCCATAAACAGACATAAGGTGGAAGTATTATTTTAAATCAAGTTGTGGTATTAATTGATGGATATGAGATGGAGTTGAGTGTATAATGTATACCAAATTAATTCTATGATCCTTGTGTGTGTGCATTTAAAGATTTATGTCCTAAATGCACAACTCTATGTATATTGAAAGTCAAAGTCCTAAATGGACTTGTTGATGTCTCTAAAGAATCAAAGAAATCATAAGATTGGTTGATGATTAAACTTGTTGTAATAGTAGGTTATTTCTTACAATGATTAATGTGAGTTCCAAGTTGTTATGTGACCTATTTATTGAATTTGAGTGTTGTAGTAGTAAAATTTGACATGCAATCAAGTAAAATACTATAGCATTGTTTGGAGCAAAGTTATATATGTATTTGTTGAGTTTTTAACAAGTTGGAAGAGCTTTGTACCATGCCGAGCTGAGGGGCTATACGCTCAAATCCTTATGTGCGATGCCCAAATTTATATATGGTCGGCGTACCATACGATACGATACTATACCATAGTTATACTCTCTTAGTCTACAGTGCGTGTGGGGGATGAATTTCTACGGGTTTTTGTTGTATTTTTTTGTGGTGTTTTCATATCTTGTAGGGTCATAATCATTCACCATGTCTAATTCTTGTCTTGCATATGTCTTCAGGTTTAGATCGAGAAATCGAGAAAGATGGTGGTCATCAAGTATTTGGGATGTGAATTATACGTAGAAAGGATTTATCGAATCAAAAAAAAAAAACTTTTGTAGATATATCTTACTATGATGTTTTAATAAATTTTACATGTTTTTAACTTTACATATATGATAACTCATTTTGTACATTTTTTAAGTTGATGGATGTGTTTTATAAACTAAACATTAGGTTGTTATCAAAAGAAAAAGGTTGAGACCTATTTTGGTCCACTTAAAAGTAGGACGTTACACATGATGAAGGAATCATCAATTCTCAACTTATAACTTCTTGTGCACCACTTTTTCCCTTACAAAGTGGAAATCGATATCGTCACATTAGTGCACTCATGAAATACTAGGTTAGTTAAAAGAAATGTTACTCCAAGATTGTCACATCTTAGTGTTGAATTTAGGTTGTTTGGTCCCCGACTCACAAGAAACAAAGCAAACCGAAACCAAGTAGTTTTATGCTTGTATTCATAAGAGCTTTACATTCATTTCAGATACCATGTGATTGTATGTCCTCATAGATATCGAAGAATTCGTTTCGCTACCCTTAGTGCTTGTCACTAGGCTAACGTATGAACCAACCGCGACCTTATTGACGACAAAGGAAAGGCTTGGTCTAGTGGTGGTCTAAGAGATCAATCTAAGAACACAAACATTGTGATGATAAATGGTGGGATACAAATATAAACTACCATATCGATTGAGATTAGTATTGAAAGACACTAGATCATATGTATCAAGCTTATCGTCTAAGAGATCGATATGCTAGAAAAACACATGTAGTGGACCAATAGGCTATTTTATTTGTATTAAAAAGACAAAGATAGTGTCTAGGTAGTATTGGGAAAGACATGTGGGCAGAAAATAGTAGTGGGACTTTAATCATAGAATGAAGGAAAAGAATGTATCAGTCACTGGTTTAAGATCCCACCTTGAGAAGCAACCATTTCTCTTTTTGCTAATAATTGTACCAAATGCCTTTATAACAATAGATAACAAAAGATATTACGATAGTTTTGTTTACATTTCAATCACTTTAACAATGTGTGTTGAAAATTGATTATCCTAGCTGGAGTGCTGTCTCCACTTCTTGGATTCCATATCTTTAGTTATTTGACTAAAATGCACCCTACACTATCATGTGTTTAACTTTTTGAAATTATTAATGTTAACACGAGTCAATGTTTTTTTTTTTTCTTATGAAAGTGTACAA
Organism: Helianthus annuus; assembly: GCF_002127325.2. Classification (NCBI taxonomy): domain Eukaryota; kingdom Viridiplantae; phylum Streptophyta; class Magnoliopsida; order Asterales; family Asteraceae; genus Helianthus; species Helianthus annuus. The sequence continues at coordinate 151,690,135 of NC_035446.2, read as the reverse complement.
TGTATACTTCTTATGTAACAAAATATGTTATATCTTGATCAGACATCTATTTCACAGTTGGGCGTATTGCTCTCTTTTTATTTTATTTTTATACGTTATATTGCTCTCTATTTTCAGTCTCATGTTTGATACTAGAGCTGACAATTGGGTACCTGTTAAGACACGATTAGACCTGTTTGACTGAAAAATACACCCTTTGACTTTTTTTAATTTTTAAAATAATTAAAATTACAATGTTAGGATCTATCATTTATTCATCTTTGTACATAAAACTGTTTTATAAACATGAGGTAGAAAGTAGTTAAACGAGTCGTAATCATGTTTGAAACTTATGTTGTGCGCGCCGTCAGAAACCTGTTAGACCTGTTAAGATACGATTTGCCAGCCTTATTTGATACTCGAGAATTTACATTTTACGGGAAATAATAGTGGTAGTGTGATGTGGTCACGGGGCGATAAGATGTTGTGTATGACATTAGGCTCAATTTCTCAAGTTGGGCTTGATCCAGTCATTATGATTTACGTTAGATCAATCATGATTTAGATTTTCAGCTCACTTCTATTCTATAAAGCTTGTAACAAAAGTGTAATTGTAATATCAATAAGGGATGTGTAGTCATAAAGCCCTCAAAGGGGCGTTATGCGCCATTTGGCATGCCACATCATCCCGGGGCTTTATGGGGCTTTATGTAATTTGAGGCCGTAGTCATAAAGCCCCTGTGTAATCATTACTCTTTTTTCATTTTTAATTTTTTAATTCATTTTGTAAGTTTTTTAAAAATAAAATTCATTTCATTAAATAAAAAAAAGTACAATAAAATAAAAAAAAAACATGAAACTAGAAAAAAAACATTAAACTAGCATAAAAAAAAATTACACAATCAAAGATTATATTTTTTTTCAATCCGCTCCTTTTGAGCCAACGCCATTTTCAAAGCTTTTCCCGTTAAGTGGTCATGCGGTTTGGAGTAGAAGTCAAAGTCGTGAGCCCATTGTCGATCCCGCATAATCTCCGTAACTTTTTCGTTCTCCTCCAAACGTTTGTTACCAAGTTCGTGTATGTCTTGAAGCCGCTTGTTTATCTCCGAAAATGCGTGACTCATATCCGTTCCCATAGACATCGACGAGGACTCGGGTTTTTTCGCCCGGCTTTTTCTTCCGGGCGGTCTTGGTAGCTCCTCCACCGGCTCGTCATCCGGAATATCCTCGTCCAAGCCGATGTTTCGAGCGTCGGAGGTTGGCGTTTCGGGTTCACCGGAATCGTTTGTTTTGGACCTCTTTGATGGCCGTGTATTTCCCGAACGACCACTAGGAGTAGTTACGACGGCCCATTTGGGGCTATGGCGAAGGATTTGCCAACACTTCATGTATGGGAAATGGCCATTAGCCTCCGTATACTCGACCAATGCCTCTTGCGTAATGTCTTCATCGCTACTTCCACTTTTCCATCCGGAATACAAGCGTTGGTACACGGTTTGAAAGTTTGTGCACTTCTTGTTTATATCGGTCCACTTCCCCGATATAGAGTCCGGTAGGCGGTATTCTCCCCTACCCATGAGCTCGAAAAAGAGTTCTCGTATTCGGTTCCAAAATACGGTTTTACTTTGATTGTTTGCTACACACAAAACAATATTAAATGTTAGCTCAAAATTTAAAAAATAAAATCTGGAAATAATAAAAAACAGAAAATAAAAAACAGAAAATAAAACTGGAAATAATAAAAAACAGAAAAAAAAATAAAAAACAAAAGGAATTAAAAAACAGAAAATAATAAACATAAAATAATAAAACAGAAAATAAATAATAGAAAATTATAAAACAGAAAATAGAAAAAAAAAACTGAAAATAAAAAAAACAGAAAAAAAAATAACCGAAAATAAAAACAGAAAAAATTAACCGAAAATAAAAAAAAATAAAAAAATAAACATACCTACGACCGGATCCTCCGAAACATCGATGAAAGCGCGGGTTAACGCATACTCCTCTTCGGGCTCCCACGTTTGCACATTTTTTTTCGTTCGGGTGTTGGTTTCAACTTTCTTTTTATGTGCCCGTTTTGCTTTTCCTTTTCCTTTTTGCGTCTCCGGTTGCGTATCCGGTACCTCGGGTTGCGTCTCCGGAACAACATCGGGTTCGTGTAGTGGGGAGCCGAACGCTTGAGCCGACCCAAACGCTTGAGACGACCCCATCCCATCCATGTTTTGACTTGGGTTCCACCCGTAGAGATTAGGGTCCCATGATAGCGGTTGGTTCAAAAGATTCATGAACCCGGGACTTTGTTGATTGTAGTCGAGAAAACCGGAGCCGAAAGGGTTGGGTCTAGTGGGAACCGGTGCCACGGGACGAGTAGGATTGGCACTTTGGTTTGGGTTCGCACTAGATCGAGGAGGAATGAAGCCCCGGTTGAATGGATTCATTGTATAAAATAAACAAGAGTTGTAAAAAATTTTGGGAGAAATAAGAAGGTTTGAATGGGTATGGTAAAAAAATAAAGAGATGGAGAAGGATTTTAAAAGGAAAGTTGAAAAATAAATTAATTTTTTTTTTTAATTTGACCGTTTGTAAACGGTCACAATTTTGAATTCTCCATTTCTTCACGCCGCTATGCTCTTCGCGCTGTTCTAAAATTTTCGCACATAGCGCCGCTGGGGGCGGTGTGCAGGGCGCCATATTGGCGCTATGTTCAATCAACGCGCCCCAGTACATATGACCTAATATTGGTTGTTTCTTATCTATCAGGAATATATTCAGAGAAAATCATAAAATTTATCATTTGATGTTAAGCAAAATTTACATCTATAGCCATGATGATACGCTTAATTATTTTACATATTTATACTTTATGTCCATGTATGACTATAAATGTATTGAATGCACAAATTTGGCTTAAGTTCTTTCTAATTCAGTTTTTAATGCATATAAACAAAAAAAAATGTGCAGCATCCATAGCTATTAAAGGCGTTAGGTGCACTCAAGGCGCATAGGCCTCACCTGGGGTCTAGACGCAAGGCACATAAAAAGTTAGAGCCTGAGAAAAGAAAAGCACACAACGAAAATAAATATAAAATATTTTATGTATTAGAAAATTAATATTATTTTTCAGATAAGATAAACTAAAGCTATTGTAACATTTAATATCAAATATTTACTACCAACAGTTCTAAAATATTAGTGTATTGGTATAGAAAAGTAGTTTTTGTTAGATAAAAATAGAAATCTAGCTTGTATCTGACTGGATTTAGAGAATTTGACCAAAAACTCTACGGAACCTAGAAATCTCTCCGGAATCTACGCATGGACCATCATTAAAGCGCAATTACCTTGACTTAAGGCGCAATTGTCTTGCCTCGCCGGGAAAATGGGCGTAGACGCAAAAAGCGGTGGCTTTTAACAACTATGGTTGTATTGCTTCTTTCATGTATTACTTTGTTTAGCGTGTATACACTATTTTTCTATAAAATTGAAGATCTTTCTAATGATACATCAAAATAAAGTAAGTATGCGAAATTTGTTTGTATATTTTCTAGTACATATGATTTCCTTAAAAATTAAAAGCTAAATTGCCGCCAAGAAATTCATGTGATTGAGCGGAAAAAAGAAAAAAGGCTTGACGTATAACCAAAATAAAATTAAACCTTATAAGTAACACAAAAAAAGAAAAACAAAAAAAGAATAAAACAATATCACGACAACGACAGTCTGCCTTCCAGCTAAGCGTCGGTTCTTTAGTCGGCTTATGTGGCTTGGCTTGGCTTGTCTTAAAGCCAACCGTCATTTGTGAAACCGCGAAGCTTCGTGAATCCGCCGCTGTTTGATTGCATTAGAACTAAAATCGTACATTAAAAACTCGTTTAAGGTTAACAACACGTGCTTTTTGTCTTGTAGCGCTATTACTTTGAACCAAATTTTTTAAAGAATAAATATATATATATATATATTTTTTTTAACACCTGAGTAAAGAAACAAATATATGAATTTTAACTGGCATAAAGAAACAAACAAGCTAAGATAATCGAAACGACAGAGAAATGGACGACCTGTTTTATTTTTTTGGTAATTATTTATTATTATGTGTTGATGATTATTTATATTTATATTATATATTATATTATATATATATATATATATATATATATATATATATATATATATACTATATACAATTCAAGTAATTCTTATGAACAGTATGATAATTGGACAATTTTAGGATCTTATTTACAGGAATGCCATGAACTTTTGTTTACCATAACCATGGAATCACCTGTATGTATCCAAAGCCTAACTTTCTTCAAATCAAAGCCCACCTTTTTGTCTCTATTCTTTTGAAACATTGCAAATTAAATTGGTAATCCACCAAATCGATACCATTTAGTTTTTTTTCCTTGTAGTGATTTATTAAATTTTTTTTTTGTGTTTTATTGTTTATGTCTTGTATTGAGGATGGTGTATATTTGTGTTTCTCTACGTCTTACGTTAGCTCACGGTATAATTCACGTTTTCTTGCTTACGTTTTACGTTGCGTAATGGTATAAATTTACATTTTTTTACGATTTTTCCCGGTTTTGGTCATCGTTTACTTACTACCTAGCAAGACAAAAGGACCCCACGCCCGCAACGCGGGCATTAAACACTAGTTACTATATAAAGCATTTTTTATGGATAGAGATATAATTTCATAAATTTTTAATGTGTTTGTGACAACTTTCAAAGCATAGGGTAAAAATGTTCTACGTAATAGTTCATAATTTGCCCATATTTAATAAACTTTTCTTAATTAATACATTGTTTAGAAAATACACACGAGATTGTTTAAGGATCATATTATCATGAAAATGATAGCTTTAAAATTGCATTACGCCTTTATACGACGAAGGAAAGAAGCTTTCTTTCGACAACAATTCAAACGACAAACAATTTACTCTCTGCAATTCATCTTTTGAATTTCCAACACCGGCACGTTAACAATGTCTTAGCCGTGGGATAACAATTATTTTTTTCGCAAATCCAACATGAACACGTTTATTCCAGAGAGCAGTCTGGTATGCTATATGTTCATTTGTTTTGTTGTTTTGTTTATGAAATACTTATCAAACCATTGTTTTATGAGGGGTCTGTCATATCTGATTCTTACGAAGGGAGGGTGAATGATGATCACGCGAGGAAGTCGTGCCCGACGTTCGTTCTTATCCCAACGAACCGTTATTGCCAGACCTAAAAGAGGTAAGCATTTATTTACTTATTTGAATTAGGCATTAGATCTACCATCACCTTTAAACCATTAGATCTACCGTCACCTTTAAATCATTGCAGTCGTAGCGACAAACATAGCCACACTTCGAAAAAACTAGCAGAAAAAATGTGGCTACCCTTTTTTGGTGATAGGGCTTTACAACGTAACGAGTCACACTTGGAGGGTAGATGTGAAAAACCCAAAACATAACCACAACCGTCTGGAGGGTTACGTATATGCCAGGAGACTCTCTCATATCAAGTTCAGATTGGTGGAGGAGCTGTCAGGGCAAGACATGGAAACGTGTAAAATCTGGAAAACCATAATTGAACATAACCCTAATAACAAGTTTGTTCCACAAGACATACACAATGCTCACCATAAGATTAATGTCAGAAAGTTCGATAAAAAACGTCTCCCATGCAGAAACTAAAACAACTGCTTGTCGAGAAACACTTTATCTATTACACGCAACCGGATCCCAAGCAGAAATTCTCGCATGTGCTGATGATTGACGTGACTTACAAAACCAACATGTGCAATCTTGCATTTGTGCAAGTTCTGGGTATGACATCGACAAAGCAGACCTTTTGTGTCGCATATGCCTTTCTTTCAAACGAGTAGGAAGCAACGTACATATAGGTCCTGGAAAGAATCAAGTTTATGTTGGAAAAAACGTGTGGAGTCGCGTGTAATTATTACAGACAAAGACTAGGCCATGATAAATGTGTGTCTATAAATTTTCCTGAACGCTTACAGGTATATTTGAAGGTTCCACATTTTACAGAAATATCGTAAAATACTGCAAGAAGTCCTTTACTGATAAGGACTGGGAGGATTTTACACATACTTTGTGTGAGTCTCCGTCGGAGAAAATATATGATGTGCGTGAAGTGTGTTATATTTTAGGTGTATATTTTAAGCCCTTTTACACTTTTTAGCCAAGTTTTAAATTTATAAAACACGATATTTACTAACACTGAACACACATATGGGCAAGTGCACCCATCGTGGACGTAGTATAGTGTTGATAAGATACCGAGGTCGTCCAAGGACACAAGAGCTTTTAGTACCGGTTTATCCTCAACGTCTAATCAAATCAAAATGTTAGAAAAAGATTTTTAAACTAAGAAAATAAAACTAGCTAAAATGCTGAAAATAAAAATAAAAATAAAAACAGATAGACAAGATGAATCACTTGGATCCGACTCGTGTGTTAGTGTAACCTTTGATTATTTTCGCACTTTTGCACTTGTTTAAGAGATTATCTTAGTTATTGTAGTAGGCCCTCTTTTGAAGGTGACGTTACCCTCAACCCAGTAGTTTGAGTCAGCAAGGATACAATCCTAAAGGGTCGGATTATTGAAAGATAACTAATTAAGTTATTAATGCATAATGTGGTAGGCCCCTCTTTTGAAGGCGACGTTACCCTCAGCTAAGTAGTCTGAGTCAGCAGGGATACAGTCCTAAGTAGCTGGGTTAAAGTTTTAATAGTAGTTTAACTTATGAGGGGATCAAAGAGTTTGGACCCCCGCCATCCAATACCTATGGGTATCGAAGGAGGCCCTACTAAATTTGACCCAGGTCCCTTGCAGGATCTTTAAACGCTGAACAAGGGCAAGACTCTTACCAAACCGTTCCCTTAACCCCCGACCAGGTAGCCAACATACCTCCATATAGACCGTGGAGATATGAATGGTGAAAATCTTTTATTTTATATAGACAGTAAAATAATGCCAAGACACCACGGACAAACGATAAGGAAGAATACAACATAAGAAACTAGTAATTAAAGTCATTAATACAAAACCAATTAAAAAGTGCAAAAGATTAAAAATAAAAAGTATTACACTAAACACTTGTCTCCACCAAGTGATGTAAGAGACTTAGGCAAACATGGCTTTTGATTGTCAAGAACTCTTACGATCAATCTTGGATCCCGAGACGACTCACACACTCTATGATGGACAATGGATGATGGTGGTGGATGATGGTGTTATGGTGGTGGTGGGTGGTGGGTGAAGTGTGAGAGAGGTGGTGTGCCAAGGGATGAGTTGAAATGTCTCCAAGCACTCCTATTTATAGGCTGAACAGAAGCTCGGGCACGGCCCCGTGTCCATCCTTGTCTCTCTCCTTATTAATTGTAATTCGCAATTACAATAAATGCGCCTGCAGGAATCTGACCACGCCCCCGTGTCCACTGGGCACGACCCCGTGGTGGGCAATAGAAGCTTCTAAAGGTTTGTCTTTTCTGCTGCTTCTTGGGCACGGCCCCGTGCTCGCTGAGCACGGGGCGTGTTCAGTCTTCTGTTTTCTTGGTTTTGCTTGGGAAGATGCTGTTGAGGGATCGGGCATTCCACTTTCGCTCATTTTCTTGTATTTATGTTAGATTTTGCTGTCTTTTTGCTTTTTTTGTTAATTTGAGCTCATTTAATCCTGAAAATACAAAAGGAAGACAAAAACACACTTTTTCCAATATTAGTACTAAAAAAGAGTTAGTTTTATGCCACATTTGATATAATTTATATGTTGCATTTTGCGCATATCAATATACCGGAATAACGTCAACTACCTTTATAAAGTACTTGTCACAGCCGCACGTAAACATAAGTTTTTTTTAAATATATACATTTATTTTATATACAAAATTTGATTATGTTTTGAATTTTCATATGTTTTTATTACGTGAATGATAACTGGTTAATGTCATTCGCCACAAAATTTTATCTGCATCGACCAATCAAGTGGTCAACTTTCGCCAAACTACAACAAATAGAGTCGAGAGTGCACATGCTAAATTAAAAGGACATCTTAATTCACATAAAAGCAGTCTAGATAGACTAGTGAAATATGTTGAGGATATTTTATTAAAACAACATAGATAAATAAAGAGAAGTTTGAAAGAAAGTAATAGCAAACGAATATACCACCACTTAGGCACTTAGAGATAGCTTTGTTTCACAATCTACTAGCTAAAGTTTCAATCCTTTCTTATTGTTTCACGGTATATTCACACACACAGATGTGAGTACTCCTTTCTTATTGTTTTATAAAACCCCACTCTAATGGGTTTGCGTCTATACCCTTAACTTGCACACGTGTGGGCGCAATATGGCACTTTAATGGCATACTTTGCACTGCGTAATAGAGTGTGTGGGTTGAGTTATAAACACTAATGAGTAGTGACGTCAGCTGCAGCACTTGCTGATATCATCAACTGCTAATGAGGTAAGTAGTGGCTCTAAGCATAACTATTGGTTCAAGGCAACAATAATTGTTTGAACCAACTGCTTATTCGAGCTAGCAGTTGCTTGATCATCTGTTTGCTGGTTGACCAGTACTTTGATCCACCAACTATTTAATGGTTAACAGTTGTTTGACAAGTTGTTCCACAACAGAAGTTCCAGATCAGTAGTTTAACGGATCAATAGTTCGCACCAGTTGTTTTGAACTAAAACAACAATAGTTTTTGGTCTAAGATCATTGAACATAACAAAACACATTAAAGACCAATATTGTTTCGTTTGATTCTTTCAGACCTGTTTCATTTCCTTTTTAGCATAAATACTAAGTGATCCATCATATCAAAACACAGATCCTTAGTATCAAAACACACATTGAGACACTAATAATCTCTAAAAAAACGATTCCAACCCTCTCTATCTTTTCTGGTATTCCGTATTAGGTATATTTTCAAGTTTTCTAGATCGACTCCGGTAGTGCAACTGCTTGGGTTGTTGTCTCCTAGAAGTAAACGAGTTCTCTTGGGAGACTCGAAATTTGTTTTATGAACCCGTGACTAACACGATCATCAATAAAAACTTATAGTTGAATATATTTTTTTGTTCTTGTTTTTTTTTTTTTCAGTTGTAACAGTTATGTAATTTATTGCTTTCCTTTTATTGGTGGTTTATTTATATTTACATTAAATGTTAACTAAAGGGGTGTTTCGCAATATATCGGGGAACACAACACACTAACACATATACTGGTAAAATGTTTGAACAATTAATTGGTAAAGTTCATATGGAATTGAAGGTTTTATAAAAGTTTATAAAATAAAGTAAATCTGAAGTTATATAAAATAAAAATGATTTTGAGAATTTAGTTAAGCATTAAATTGATTGTTTACATAATTAGTTTTTAAAATTGATTCATTATTAATTGTAATAAATACACATAAGGCATGTGTATGTAAAAGATATTTAAGGTAGACAAATTCATAAAAGACGTTTTGCACCCTTAGACTTAAGTTAATGTAAAAGGACAATCTCATTATTCTAAAATGTATTATATGTTGGAAAATCAAGTCCTTCGGTCGATCAAACAAACACGATATAAACGAACTCCGTTCGACTCCTATTATAAACCAAAGTACACATTACAAGAATAACATATCATCTATTATATACTAAACACATACTACTCGTAACCAAACTCAAACTTTGTTTTAATAATCAAATAAACCTATATCTAATAAACTAAACTATATTCATCTTGAACTCACTTAAACTATCTTTAACCCATTTAAGCTTTTTGAATAACCCTCTAAGTCAGAATTATCCTTTCATATTATATAGATAAAAAATGAAATGAATGATATGTTATATGAAAAAACTATGACTTAGTAATTACTCTTATGTAAAATAAAAAAGTAGGAGAGAAAGTGAAGGAAGGATTGCTTTACACAAAGGTAAAGAATACATCATCAGAGCAGTTGAAGGATAGGGATTGCTAAACTTAATCTCACAATTTCAATTCTTCTTTCACTTGCTACCTCACCTCACCTCACCTGCTTGCTTTTACTTTTACTTTTATATAAATCCTCAAAATGAATTCATATTACTTAAATACCATTGGGTTTTTTTTAAGTCATCTTATAATATTTCAGTAGTTTAATATATACACACACTTGATTCAGTATTATTTTTTACTTGATTCAGTGACACAAATATTGATATGTATTGGTTATAAATTGATCTTTGAACATATTAAAAGCTAGTAGACCAGTTAATTCCCGAGATGCCGGGAGATCTCCATTACAGAGAAAGCTAACATTTGGATCCAACGTTATAAAGATATTAACAAAAAAAAAATAATGGTGAAGATCATCCTTTATATTAATATTTGTGTATTTAATACACGTATAATAATATATACAAACACTTACATATATATATACACACACACTTTCACATAAAATGGAATTTATGATCACACAATTTCGATGATTGATATTGAAATGGAGACACTTAAACTGAAAATAATCGAAAAACAAAAATTCTACATTGTTAGATTTTTTTTAGGTAATCTAGTTTTATTAATTATCAGAAACTTTTTTACGCTTTGTTATATTTTAAATTATAAGACAAAATTTGATTTTCTCCAATTTGAGTATATTATTACTATGTTCTTTTAATAAAAATGACGTTTCTTTTAACTTACATTTGTGTGTTAAACACTTAAACCAACTACACATGTGCATATAAACCAATTACAACGACGTGTACAAGTTGTCATGTATTAATGATTGTATGATTACAATGGATGTCCAACCCCATTTATAACAGTATATACTTCATTTGAAAAACTATATCATAAAATCCAATGTTTTACTATTTTACATTTGATATTAATTTTGCTATACTATAATACTAATATAAAGGGGTGAACCTTTGACGACCGTTATGTTGCACCATGTGACATTTAGGTTAAAGTTCGAGTCATGAATACAGTCTCTTGCATAAATGCAAGATATGAACGTGTACATCAGGCTCAGGTTGGCTTGACAAACCCAGATCCCACGCATACAAGAGCCTTGTGCGCTCTAATTACAAAGAGTGGCTATCCCTATTATAATAAGCGTGTTTAACTCGGTACAAAAAACCACCTGGTCCAATGCAACGATGTATCAAGTTTTTTAGTTCGGGTTCGCTTAAAATGAGTTTTGACGTAGGTTGATTGCACCCACTATGTGGGGTGAGTTTCAATCATAACTGTATATTTACAACTTATTTATTCCTGTGTAAATTATTTACTAATTTACTAATACATATAATGTTCCCATTTAAAGTCGATCTCTATACATGAATACATGCGGTTAAAGTGCAACGTGTGAGTGACTTAATGGTCGTACAACGATAAAACAAATTATTTTCTATGTTCAAATTGGAGTAAAATACAAAAATAAGAGTCAAACTAACATGGCAACATCTTAATCTACAAATTCCAAAAAAATTTACTTTGATTAAAAAAACGTATTTTAATGGCACATGGTATTTTACAATAGTTGTATTTTTTTTTTCTTATATTAAATGCACAAAATGTTTATCAACGATGCATCACAAATATTTATTTGTCCATTATTTGGTGATGTAGTTTTGACGGGGTTGGTGAAGAATTAGTTTCTGAGTTAGCAAATTATTTTCCTACTCTTACAACTCCACTTATTGGCTAATTGATGATTTAATATATTAAAAACTAGTAGACCTATTAATACGGGACATGGTGAGAGATCTCCATTACAGGATTTGGATCCAACGTTATAAAAGTATGGGTAAATTACATTTTTCGTTCTTTATGTTTATATCGGATTGAAATGAATAACCTTTAACTTCAATAATTACACTCACAATCATTTATTTGTAAAACGCATTACACCCTAGGTCATTTAACACTAATCTGGTTAAACCGAATTTTATGTGTGAAATATTCTCATGTACGAAGTGATCTGACTCGTTGGTCACACAATTCCGACAATGAATATTGAGACGAACACAAAGTTGAAAATAATAGAAAATTGAGAATTAGCTAACGCACATGAGTGTAACTTTTCAGGTGTAATTCTTTATAGGCCAACGCGCAAACATACGTGTGGTGAGTCATAATCAAAACAAAATATTTAACAAATATTCTGTTCACGAGTAAATAATAATCACTCACCAATGAACATAATCCACAAAAAAAGTTTCCATTTACTAATAAATACATGTATAATGATTCTTATTTAAACCCATCACTAAGTCGCTATATACATGTATACAACCAATTAAAAATTAATGTGTGACTTACGATTATACTACAATAAAACAAATCATATTTGAATGATCAAATTGGAGCAAGAAACAAAAATAAGTATCACACCATAATGTTATTTCATACACCATCTTAAAGATTATCAAGTTCCAAATAAACTAAGCTTAATTAAAATAGTTGTGCTTTCTTTTATGAAATGCACACCATTAACAGGGTTATCGCTAAAAAGGACATCGCCTGAAAAGTGGTATAAAGATAAAGGACAAAACTTGTAATTTTTCCATATTTATTTGTTCATTATTTTGTGATATAGTTTTGATAGGGTTGGTGTAGAATTAATTGCCGAGTTAGCAAATTATTTTCCTGCTCTTACAACTCCACTACTCACTACTACTGAACCTTTCTCTTTATGGTATATAAACGCCACTCGGTTTTTATTATTTTTTTGGATCTATTATGTAGCCATACCTAATTCACTACGCAATTTCCTCCTTTAGTATGTAGTTTAAATTTGATAATGCTTAAGACTCTTTTTATCACACTTTAGCTTTTGATCTACTGAAAAGGGACAATAATTATATAATGCAGACAAAATTGATTCTTATTTAGAAACGTTTGTTGTTTTGTACGAAGCAACCCAGCCGTATACAATTGGCAAATGCAGATATCTTTTACTGGGCTCCTAAATCTGGAACGAACGTTTTAATAACCTATTAGATTCCTAATGGGTCTTAATTAAGCCTAAACTTAGACCGGTTAGTTTTAAAGGAAGATATACGGTTCAAAACGCAAGATTAAGCGAAGACCGGATTAGAATGTGGTTTAGACCCGACAAGTTTAAAGACTTGTATAATATGGGTAAACTAAACACATTCTGGATTTTGAGATAAAAATGATAAGGTTTGACCCGTTTCGGTCAATTTATGCAAACTAGTTACATAAACCGTACCGAACACGAAAAATGCATAACGGGTAACCAAATGAGTCGTGTACAGGTTTCCTAAATTAATATGCCTTAAATATGTTGTGATATCAGTAGAATACCTTCCATTATGCCCAAAACGAATTTAAACTCAAATTATGCCCCGTAGGGGTATTTTGGTCATTTTAAAGCTTATAAAAGAGGTTAAACATTAATCTGAGGTTCAGGTCTGATATGATCAGTAAAAATAATTATTTTTGCAGGTCATATCAGTAGGGTATTGCCTATATGTGAAGTTTATCATTTATAACCAAACTATGCATTGTAGGGGCATTTTGGTAATTTCACATAAGCTTTAAAGGTCAAATTTGGGAATTTGAGTTTAAAACTTTTGCTTACTGTTAAGGTATAAAAATTTACTTAAAACATCAGTAGGTATTAAGTCTTATATGTTAAAAATAGTTTTAACCCATACTATGCGCTTAAAATGCGTAAAAGTCGGTTTTAAGCGATTTTCGGGTTATAATAGGAAATCTGAGTTTTTGATCAGTTTATAAAGTTCAAAATATTTTATTTATTATATAAAATCATTAGCAAAAAGTTTGGTATCAAAATATTATGTAAAACTCATTTTATTAGCAAAAAGGGTATAACCGACAATTACCGAATTAAAGCAAGAACCCTGTGTTATGCTCAGCTTAAAAATAAATAAAAATCTTCAAAAATCCCAAAATATTATATTACATCAGTGGGTAAAAAGTTTGGTGTCAAAATTTGGGTTTAGATAGGCTTTATGCTAATAATGTCGTTTAATTAATAAAAAGCTTTCAATTTACGCTATTGAGCATAACTCTTAACCTAGACCTCAAACTGATGTTAAATTTTTAGGACAAGTTTATAAATCAGTAACAAAGGTTTTTGTCCTCCCACATTTTCAAAAATCTCGTTTTAAGGTCAAAAGGGCATAATGGTCAACATTTAAGCATATAACGGAAACATGTAAATGAATCAAATAGATTAGGAACCAAGTTGTATAATCTCAGAGGGTTATACTAACCTATAACCTGTTCCTAATGGAGCTTTAAGGCATGTCTAACCTAAGCTAAATCGGGTCAGAACTGAAAGTCAAAGCAAAAGTCTACTTTTGCGACTTTCGGTCCCAAACCGAGCCTAAACTCAAAATTGTCGGGTTGAACGTGCTTAGACATGTTCTTACATTAATTACCAAGTTATACAAGTGTTAAAACATGTTTCATAGCTTCTGCATTGTTAATTATGAGTTTATTTGCAAAATAGCTTTCTGTTGACTTTTTATAATTAAGTTTGATCCGATAATTGACCTAGTTAGAGTGGAAATCAGAGGGTGCCCTTTTAAGGGTTTATTACCCACATAATTACCAACTCATATCCACTTTCAATTCGAAAAATGACTGGACCATTAGTGATTAATCACTAAGTCAAAGCTTAATTACGACGGCTTTGAATTTAGGTCATTAAACTAATAAAACATGAATTAGAGAGGTTAAGGAAGCTTACTGAAGTACTTAGCACGATTTAGAAGCTAATGGAATCTTGTTTGAGGTCCAGAGAGCTCCAGAAATTCAGTTAGAATGATTCTTGCAAGTGACAAGTTCATGTTTGCAACTAGAACTCTTTATATAGGATTTAAAACCTCACAAGATTGCTCCACGTCTAGGATTGATCCTAGATGAATCCAAGTGTCCCCTATGCATGAAAAACCACTGGTGCAGCCCCTGGGATCGAATACCATGCATATAAGTCGGTGTAACAGGCTGAACAGGCACCTGTCACCATTTTTGGGTGCTGGTGACTTCCAGGCGGCCCGCGTAAGAGTCTGGGCAAGGCTTAGGCGGCCGGTATGAGGCCCAGATCCGGTCACAAGTTGGATAACTTTGCACACTTGGCCCCTGGTCCTCCTAATCTTATTATTAACTTGTTTTATTATACTTTTGACCCTCAAATTTGACTTTTAAGGACTCTAAGTCATAAAAAAACTTTGTTAAGTCCCCGGTGAGTTATACGATCACCGAAAAGTCCTGAATTTCAACGTTGACGCTTTTAACCCCTTATTTACGAATGTTAACGTATTTTCCTCAAAGATATCGAAACCTTGTGAAATTTTTATTACTTATTCTTGGGAGCATATTTAATCGTTACAAAGCTTCGGGTTCGTTAAAAGGTCACTCAGAGGTATAAATTAAACATGTTGACACATTTAACCCTTGCGGTTTGTAAACTTTCACTTTCTTCAACAAATGGCTTCATATAATTCATAATTCATTCGTTTAAGGGTATAAACATCGTGTAGGGTTGTTGAAAGGTTTAATTATCAAATCTTGACACTTTGAATCCTTTTACACACATACTTTCTTTGTTTGTCAACTTTAGTCCTTCATATTTAATCCATTACACGTTTAAAGCTCATGACACGTGTCTTCATTATATTGGTCGTGATTTTACGAGGTGTTACAAAAATGCATGGATAGTCCCTGTGGTTTGTCAAAATTTCACTTATAGTCCCTAACTTTCTAAAATTACACTCTCAGTCCCTGTGGTTTAACAAGTTGTTACTCGAATAGTCCATAGAATGGATGGATGTTAGTTTTCTCTGTTAAGTCCACGTAAAATGACAAAATTACTCCTATGAATTAAAAACTAAAAAAAGTCTTTTAGTTTATTTGTAGGACCCACCCACAACCTACTTTGCTTTCCTCGTCTTCCACCACCACCACCACCACCACCACTCCACCTTCAACCTCCAAAATAACAATCAACTAACAAAATTTAAAATCAAACAAAACAGAACTACTTATACACACATAGCAGATTAACAAGATTAAACAACGGGATTAACAACATCGCGTGATTCAGAATCATATGAAGGGGATATAGCTGACCGATACGCCGTTCAGATTCGGATAAAAGGGACCCGTCGCCGTTCGATTTCAGTTGAAGGGACTTGTCGTTGTTCGAAATCAGATGACGGAGACGGTGATAGATGGCGATAGTGGTGGTGCGGTTGTGATGCTTCAGCTGTCGGTGATGGACTGGCCGAAAAAAAAACGAAATCGTCGGTAAGGGTTGCAGGTGCTGGTGGAAGGGTGACAAGGGTTGTTATAACAACTCTCCTAAAATCTTTTAAACACCCCCATATGTCCTAAATTACACCCCGTATATGGAAAATGGGCCCTAAATACCTTTATTTTACAAAAAAATAAATAAAACAAGATTTATGGGGCGCTCGCGGGGCGCGACCCCCTTGGCTACATTAGTCGTGGGCCGCGACCCTCTTGACACCAGGTGCAACCCCAGGTCGCCACGTGTCCCAGTCGTGTCGAAGCTAGCTCTTGAGTCAGCTCAGCTAGGGCCTACCCTAAAGAGCCTCGCGGGGCGCAAGAGCCCCCCTTGTTTCTCTCGCTGGGCGTAAGAAAGCCCCTGATCAGGCCTATAAATAAATGAGAACAGCTTCAGTTGAAAAATCGTTCAAAAAACGAAAACTCTCTCTCAATTCTCTGATAGCAATTATAATTCTCGGACATAATACCCACTAAAAAACAAAGCTCTGGCTCATTGTAAGTATTATACCCCCCGGTTACGTATTAGTTACTCTGTCTGATTGATCTAGAGCTCTATAACGCATATCTAGGCTCTGCCCGACTCAGTCGTTGGAGTTCTGTCTCGAGGAGAGGGTATAGCTAATATAAATTGGGTTATTATACTAACGCGTGTGCATTGTTTAAATTAATAGATTATAACCAGGAAGTCACAAGGAAATACCTAAATTAGCAATGTGAGTTAAGCCTTCTTTTGGTGAAACCTTTTTATGAACTGTTTTTACAAAACCTCTATTGTTTTAAATTATAATAACAATGATTGAGTATTTGTAAATCTACAATTATCGTCGGTATGTTGGGGTTTTGTATACATAACTTGTTGCTACACTGTGAGTAGTAACATTAACACAAGTCAGGATTGACAGTACCGTGGGTGGTAATTAAAGTAGATGTAAACAAATGTAATTGCGGGTTGCTATCAATGTTGTAAAATGATAAAACTTGTTTCGATTAAAATGGGATTCACTCGCCAGTATTTCTTGCCGATAAAATGTTTTTAAACGCGTTTCAGGTAACGAAATGTGAAAGCCAATTAGAAGCCAGCTGGAGAGCACTGAAGGCTTGGAAAAGTGGCTATAAAAGTTACCTAAATAAAGAAGAAGTTTTATTTTAATAAATTAGTGTTTATCCCTATAAACATGTTGTAATGGAAACTTGGGTTTATCCCATGTATTTATTATTATAAAAATGTGGTGTTTTACTCTGATAAACTATTTCCTAACTACGATCCTGATGTAATTTCCGCTGCCAAATTAATAAACACCGATACCACCAGCTCTGCGAGCTCGCGCCCGCCCGCCTCCCGGGGCAGGGGTTGGGGTTGCGATAGAAGGTGGTATCAGAGCTACAGCCACTTATTTCAGCCACCGAAGTGTTCTGCTGACACCAAAATTTTAATTGTGTTAGGAAATAATTATGTGCATATCTGTATATTATTATTTTGTGTTATTTGACAATTTGTTAGTTTATAGTATGAGTGATCAAGGTTCGTCTGATGCCTATCGTCACCTGTCTAGTTCTCCTAGAGATGAAGGAACTTCCTCCCAGCCTACTCCTTCGGGGTATTCAGCTGACACAGAAGAGGGAATCTTCATATTTAAGGCGCAATCCGAAGAACCATTCCCCACGAAAAAGAGAGGATGGTTCAGTCGCGGAGCACATGAGCGTAGGAAGCGAATGAGGAAGTTGCAGTAACAACGGGCTTTAGCAGCAGCAAATAGGGAGATGAATGCCCAGACCCAAGACATAGTCAATAGGCGATTGGCCAACTTTCACATACTAGCTACCACTGCAGCAGACCCAAACTTAGACCAAATCATTGCACCACAGCCACTGCCACTGTTCCCAACCCAACCGATGGAAATAGAATCTAACCCAGGAGACCAGGTTCCCATACCCGCATTCGATCCAAACGAAATCCCTAGAATCCCAGCACCCAATCCTCTAGCTTATGACCCATGGGAGGGTGAACATAGGGATTATCGAGAACTCTACCCACAGGAGGAACCCATACCAAACCCTATAGCACCATACCCCAACCTTAACCCTCTAGGTCCATATTGGGATGCTAATCAGTATGTTCGGGAAATACTAGAAAACCCATACCCATATGGAGAACCCGTACCACAGTACCCTGACCCAATACCTGCACCACCACCACCCATGAGTACCGAAAACGTGCAGGAACTCCGCACATTTGGCAAGGAGTTAGTGGATGAAGGAGAAAGAATAAGACAAATAGGGGAAAAGCTCGTATGTTACGACGAGCGGAATATGCAATACTGGATGAACCCTTAGTAATAATAATAATAAAATACAAATATATATATATATATATATATATATATATATATATAAATGCGTGTAGTTTGAAAAAAAATCAACTAAAATAGATAATCCAATATCTACTGATGCATAATTAGTATTGTATTTTAAATTTCAGTTGCAGCTTGTAATAGATATAAATATATGAAATAGAGTAAATGTCGCAATGCTCGACGGTTTTGACCAATGTGTTGTCTATGTAATTGTTGGCATTAGATCTTGTTCTGTGATATTAATACTTTGGTAAATGTTTATAATCCAGATTGAGAACGAAATGAATCAGGAAAACCCGAATAACGATAATAACAGGAACCAATTAGATAATAGTGACATCCAACACATAGTGGCACAAGGGATTATAGACGATATGCCATATGTAACACCTCGAAATTTTGTGTCCAATAATCTGTTGACACGTGTCATGAGTTTACACGTGGTATGAAATACTAAATAAAGGACTAAAGTTGACAAACCTTGAAAGTATGTAAATTCGAGGGTTAAAAATGTCAACGAGGGGTAAATATACTGTATAGTAACCCTAAATGATGCTCGCACCTTCAAACGAATGAATCATGGATCGTACGGAGCGAAATGCGGGAGAAAGTGAGAGATTACAAGCTACAGGGGTTAATTGTGTCAACATGTTTAATTTATACCTCTGAGTGACCCTTTGACGAACCCGAGGCTTTGTAACAGTAAAATACGCTCACTAGAATATACGAAATAAATTTCACGAAGTTCCGTTTTAAAACGAGAAAGTTATGATCAAATTCGTATGCGAGGGGTTAAAAGCGTCAACAATAAAAGTTAAGGCTTTTCGGATAGTAATTAAACTAACCGGGGACTTAAAAATGCGGGTAAAAGTCACGAGGCCCTTAATTGTAAATAATCAAGGGCCAAATCGCAAAGTTACCCCTTCGAAACCGAAAGGTCAGGTTAATGATTACAAAAGATTTGAAAATCTTGGAAATCAGACCTCAGGCGGGCCGCGTGAGTGAAACCAGCAAGCTAATGCGGGCCGCGCGCCATATCAAGATCCGTTTACTGACATGAGGATTCAGGCGGCCCGCGTCCATGTTGCCTGAATTCTAATGCGGGCCGCGTGGGAGTCCCAGATGCAGTAAACTTGGACAGATTCAATGTTTGAGCTTGTGAACGATCATTGATGCATTAATTGAAGCATGGGCGCCCTCTACATGTCCCCTAGCACCCAGGGACACCTGCTAATCATCCATGAGCAATCCTAGAGTGAGTTGTAATGATCTTGTGCACCATAATTCACTATAAAAGGTAAGGCATTGCACCAATGTGAAACACACCTCAAACCTGCCTTCTAGTTCATCTCTGGAGCTCTCAAGCATTCTTCTAACATCCCTAGTCGTGCACCAAGCTTTTGTAAGTTGCCTAACCCTTTGTGGTTTCGTTTTTCCATAGTTTTAGCTTAAAAGTCAATCCGTCGTAATTAACGATTGACTTTACGATAAATCACAAATGGTCCAGTGGTTTGTCGAATCAAAGGTAGTTATATGTTGGTAATCATGTAGGCTCTAAACCCCTAAAAGGGCACCCTCTGATTCCCACTCTAACTAGTCCGAATGTCGAGTCAAACGTGCTTAGAAAAAGTCAACAGAAATGCTATTTTGCGATTTAATGCATAATCAGTAATGTAGATGATGTATAACCTGTTTTAACACTCATAAAACATGATAATAAGTATATTAACTAGTCTAAGCTTGTTTGATCCGACCATTTATTGTTTTGACCCGGTTCGGAGCCGAAAGTCGCAAAACTTTGACTTTTACTTTGACTTTAGTTTTGACCCGTTAAAGTATGATATAGATATGCCTTAGGACTCTCTTAGGACCAAGTTACATGATGGTATGACCCTCTGTGACCGGTTCGTTGTTTGTCCGAGTCTTTTACACTTTTCCGTTAAATGCTTAAAAGTTGACCGTAACGCCCTTTTTAATTTAAAACGAGAGTTTCGGACATGTGAAAGGACCATAACCTTAGTTACTGATTTCTAAGCATGTCCCTAAAATTTTACGTCAATCCGAGGTCCAGAATAGGAGTTATGCTAAATAGCGCAAATTACGGAAACTTTAGTAATTAAATGGCGCAATTAGCATAACGCCTATCTAAACCCAGATTTCAACATCAAACCTTTTACACACTGATGTAAAATAATATTTTGGAATTTTTAAAGATTTTTAATTATTTTTAACCTGCTCATAAACCGCGGTTATGGCAACGGTTCGGTAAATACCGAATATACCCTTTTCGGCCATAACTTGAGTTCTACAAGGTCTTTCGACCCGATTCCAGTTGCTACTGATTTTAAATAATAAATAAAGCATTTTGGACTTTATAAAATGTTCGGGAAACTCAGATTTCCTGTAGAACTCAGAAACCTCTTTTATAATCTTTAAAAAGACCGAAATACCCCTACGGGGCATAATATGAACTTAAACTCGTTACGGGCATTATGGAAGGTATCCTACTGATACCACAACCTCTTTAAGGCATATTGACTTAGGAAACCAGTGTAGGAATCTTACGGTTACCCGTTGCGCCTTTTTGCGCGCACGGTTCGGCATATGTAACTAGTTTACATAAACTACCCGAAACGGGTCAAACCATATTGTTTTGACCCCAAAATCCAGAGTGTGGTTATTATACCCATATAAAACAAGTCTTCAAACTTGTTGGGTCCAAATCACATTCCATTCCCGGTTTTCGCCTTTCACGCGATTAAACCGTAATTATCCTTTGAAACTGACCGGTCTAAGCTACGGCTAAATTAAAGACCCGTTAGGATTCTAATAGGTTATTTTTAAACCTTGGTTCCAGAATAGGAGACCGGTAAAAGCTATTTGCAATTTATTCGATTAAGGATTTATACTTGCAAAGGTAAATACTTTTAACTTATTTTCCGTTATACGGGCTTGGGTTACGGTATATAGCATACCGCTTGATCGGGCATCAAATTCTCCACCGTTGAGTGGGTAATTGAATAAATTTGATAGGCTCGTTTAAACAGTCTTGTTACTTAAAATCCTTTAGGGGGTTAATGACCATGTCCCGGATATCCCTGGCAGCATTTTACGAAATGGCCACGACCTAAGCGCGGAGTGTAGGCGTACACTCGTCAGTGCATAAATAGTTGATGTGGTGTGTCTATTAATCTTTAACCCGGACGAGATCCGGGCTACTGAACGCATAAGGAACATGTAATCCGTTAACAAGATTATAAATTCAAATAATTCTCCCAAGTTATAAAAGAGTTTGTGCCTTGTGCATTCAAATCAATTTTGATAAACATTTTACAAAAGTGTCGGTTGAATGTATTTACCAGTGTAAACTGACGTATTTTCCCAAAAAGATTAAATGCAGGTACTAAGCGTAATTGGCTGGCTATTTCTCCTTAGCATCAATAAAGAGTCTCGCAAGCTTTAGATGCCTACGTCTGTTGAACAATACTTATATTTTATTTAATCCCCTGTGGATACATTTTCGACTATTCGTAATACATTAATATTGCAAGCATTGGTTGAAATATAATTATCTTTATGCTTCTGCTGTGCATTCATATATATTGTGTGGTTTGACTATATTGTTGCCAACTACGTTACGGTAATCCCCCACCAGGCCCACCGGTGAGACACGTGGAAATCGGGGTGTGACAGGTTGGTATCAGAGCCAACATTGAGTGAATTAAACACTATCCTTATGTGTTTAATCTCAATGACACAATTGCACATACTTGAGTCTAGACAAGAACATAGGGCAAATTCGAATTGTTATTCCAGTTTGTCTTTTTATTTTTTATTGTGATTTAAAGTTTTGAAAGCAGGAAATATGCCACCAGCAATTAGAAGAGGAAGAGGAGGAAGAGGCAAAGGGACGATCATCACTCACAATGATCACGAGGCTGGTCCTTCGAACATGCGAGCTCCTTCCAGTACAAGAAGTGAGGAACCACAGAGGCGTAGAAGGAACCTCTTTGAACCTGCAAGACATTCCACCTCGCACAGTTCGACACCTTCATACCGTCATTCTTTTGGACCAAACTCAGAAAATGACCCCAATAACCCTCAACCATCGTTCATACCTCTCCAGCGATCTGCTTCGCACCGTTCTTATGGCGATCCTTCTCCTTTCTTCGTAGGACAGTTTAACCTGGCTGATTATGTTCAAGAACCAATAGGGTATAACCCTTTAGGACCAGAGGATCACTTTTCTGAAGATAATGCAGTGGATATGGACGAGGATACAGATCCCGTCGAGCCTGCACGGGGTACTCCCAAACATCCAATCGAGATCTCTGATGGGTCATCCTTTCATGGAACGCACTATCAAGGTCCCGACAGTTACCAGGCGAGGTTTGACCAATGTAATTGGTACTTCACACCATCTCATCATTTCTCGCCTCATGACCAACAGCAACAACAGGATCCCTCTGAGGATTCGCGGTTCGTGGCAGTTACGCCACCGCCTCAACCACCACCAGTTCAACCAGTACTTCCAGATCCGCCAAGGCGTAGAAGATCAAGCGCACGGATGTCCACCCGAGGAGGGGAATTCCATTTTAGCACCCCTCGCCACTCGAGTGCGAGTCACTTTCCGTCAGTGCCTAAAGAACCACAGTTAGGGGAACCTTCGGATCACCCTGCAGAGGTGAATTCTGCACCAGTTGCACCACCTCCGCCACCTTTCGGCTATGATAACCCTATACCAGCGTACGGCGGTTCCATCGCGTACAACCCGTTTGAGCAGCCGACTCACACGCACTACAACTATAACTATGATGCCGATCCATACGTGGTAGCGGCTAATTACAATGCTCTTCATGGAACCTCTTGGAGACCAGATTACTCAGCTCATGGGTATCCAATACCTCCTAGACCTCCGGTTCAGCAACCGTCGCAGCAGCCACGTTTTTCTCCACCGGAGCAAGAAGAAATACTCCACCGTCTAAACCGTGTGGAACGAGACTTCGAACAAGAACGTAAGAGTAATCGTGGATTCCTCAAGGGCCTAGCAAACCTACTTAAAGGAAGGAAGAAACGAGATCATTAGTCTCTTTATGTATTATTATATTGCAATCAAGTCCCTGCGAGGACATTTGCCTTAAGTATTTTAGTCCCTGCGTGGACATTTATCGTGTTTAGTCCCTGCGAGGACAATTGCATTTCAGTCCCTGCGTGGACTTATCTTTTTAATCCCTGTGTGGACTTGTTTTCTGTAAGCCTCTGCGTAGGTATTTAATTATTTAAAAGTCCCGTTTAGGGGAATGTGTAACCATTATCATGATTAACGGAATGCTATGTTATAAATTTCATTTTTGTTAAATATATATGAAATAAATCAAAAATCATTCCTTTTAAATTTATCTGCCTAAATAAAGAATCTTAAGAGTGAAACCTAGCCAGGTGTCATTATAAGACCCGGCCAAGATGGTAAGACCTGATTAAAAGATTCAGATTTCCAGTTAACCTCTGTAAACATGTTAACGTTCATGGCAGATGTGATTCGTTAAAATCGCACGCGTCATTCTTATATAAGAATCCTTCTAAGGATTCCAAAGCCCAAATTAATGATTTTGTAAATCATGGGTTAAATCATCAATGAAGATGATCATATATTAAACATCCATTAGCGATGTAGTGCCTACGGGCCAAATTTATTAAACATCCATTAGCGATATAGTGCCTACGGGCCAACTTTATTAAACATCCATTAGCGATGTAGTGCCTACGGGCCAAACTTATTAAACATCCATTAGTGATGTAGTGCCTACGGGCCATACTTATTGTCATATAAGACAAAAGGCAGTTGTACTCTATGACTCCCTGTCAGAAAAAAGTAAAAGGACTACAGTTCAAACCTTAATGCCTTGATTCTCTGTAATCCCGACTTATATTATAAAAACGTCATTGTGACTAGGCTTTTGCGCCACTAACAATATTGTTTGTAATTAGGATAAGTTATATTCAAATCCTAAATTAAAGTGAGTAACAAATTAACCAGATATGGTCTCTGTTACCATGGTTAATGAATTGCCATAAAAGACAATTCCATAATAAACTCCTAAATAAAACTTTGTCATTATCTTCTGTAGCAGATTCAAGTTACAATGGCTAATCCTAATGAAGTGGATAGTCATTCGAAAGAAGATGAAAATGACAACGCCCAGATTCATCTAACGGGCGCGGAGTTGAAAGCTCTTGTCGACGGTGCTGTTAAGGCAGCCTTGGATCGACAGTATGAAGAATACACTGAATCTCGGAGCAGAACCATATCTAAACCACACTCAAAGCCAAAAACCCACTCAAAATCTCACAGCAAACCACCGTCTAAACCTAAAAAGGACGATGATAAACACTCATCCAATGAAAACAGTGTTCGTCCTAAGGAAAAAGTGTTTACTGATGCATCTCGCGCCAGGGGTTGCACCTACAAGTATTTTGTATCTTGCAAACCCCGAGATTTCACTGGGGAGAAGGGCGCGGTAGATTGTATGACATGGTTAGACGAGATGGACATCGTGGTGGACATCAGTGGCTGTGCAGAGAGAGACGTGGTAAAGTTTGTTTCGCAATCATTCCAGGGCGAAGCCCTGGCTTGGTGGAGGTCGTTGGTTCAGGCCTCGGGGAAGGCTGTTTTGTACAGCATGACGTGGGAGGAATTCATTTCTCTCATCAAGGAAAATTACTGCCCTCAACATGAGGTTGAAAAGATCGAGTCCGACTTCCTATCGTTGGTTATGACGAACCTTGACTGTCAAGCTTACCTCACGAGCTTCAACACGATGTCCCGGTTGGTTCCGTATCTGGTAACCCCGGAACCAAAGAGAATAGCTCGTTTTATCGGTGGTTTAGCCCCCGAGATAAAGGCAAGCGTAAAGGCCTCTCGGCCAGCTACCTTTAGATCTGTAGCTGATATTTCTTTGTCCCTCACTCTGGATGCGGTCAGACAAAGATCGTTGAGGAACAAAGAAGCTGAGAAGAGAAAGCGTGAAGATGATAGTTCACACGGTCGGGCAAGAAGCACCGTGGAAACGGTGACAACAAGAGAGGGTCTGAATCAAGGAAGGATGGGCAACAATCTGGTGAGAAGCCCAAGTGCAAGAATTGCAAGAGACATCACTTTGGAAAGTGTAGACTCGAATCAAACTCGCAGACTCAGTCAAAGTCATTTGCTTGCGGGATATGCAAGTCCAAGGACCACAAGACCTTGGATTGCAAAAAGATAAAGGATGCAACTTGCTACAGTTGTAATGAGAAGGGGCACATTAGAACCAACTGCCCTAAAAACGCCAAGAAGCCTGAAGAAGCCAAGAAGACTAATGCAAGAGTCTTCAGGATGGATGCGAAAGAAGCAGTGCTAGACGATAACGTGATCACAGGTACTTTCCTTGTAAATGATGTCTTCGCAAGAGTACTTTTTGATTCAGGCGCTGATAAGTCTTTCGTAGATCATAAATTTTGCAAATTGCTGAATATGCCTGTCAAAACCTTAAATGTGAATTATGAGGTAGAGCTAGCAGATGGCACCATAGAAACCGTCTCCACTGTGTTAGATGGATGTGTGATATCCATTAAGAACCACTCTTTTCCTCTATCTCTACTTCCCTTTAAATTAGCCGGTTTTGACATAGTATTGGGTATGGACTGGTTATCTCACAACCAGGCCCAAATCGTCTGCAACAGAAAGCAAGTGGTGATAAAGACTCCGTCTGGTGAATCGCTTACCATTCGGGGAGATACCCAGTATGGATTGCCTGAGCAAGTGACTATGCTCAAGGCTTCAAAATGTTTAAAGAAGGGTTGTGTCATCTACATGGCACAGGTGATTATTGATGAGCCTAAACCGAAGATAGAAGACATCCCCGTCATCTCTGAATACCCAGAGGTTTTCCCTGAAGAACTACCTGGTTTGCCACCAAGTAGGCAAGTGGAATTCAGAACTGACATCATCCCTGGAGCAGCACCTGTTGCTAGAGCACCTTACAGGTTAGCACCAACCGAAATGAAGGAGTTAAGGACACAACTAGATGAACTGCTGGCTAAAGGTTTCATTAAACCTAGTTCGTCTCCCTGGGGAGCACCAGTCCTGTTTGTAAAGAAGAAGGACGGATCGATGCGCCTGTGCATCGATTATCGCGAGCTTAATAAGGTCACGATAAAGAATAGATATCCCTTGCCGAGGATCGACGATTTGTTCGATCAGTTACAAGGGGCAAGTTATTTCTCGAAGATTGACTTGAGGTCAGGCTACCATCAACTGAAGGTTAGAGATGAAGACGTGCATAAAACCGCATTTAGGACTCGTTATGGTCACTATGAGTTCCTAGTAATGCCTTTTGGGCTCACTAATGCACCGGCTGCGTTCATGGATCTCATGAATCGCGTTTGCAAGCCGTACTTAGACAAATTCATCATCGTTTTCATCGACGACATTCTAATCTACTCGAAGAACCGAGCTGACCATGAGAAACACCTTCGCTGTATTCTCAAACTCCTGCATCATGAGAAACTCTATGCCAAATTCTCTAAGTGCGAATTCTGGCTTCGTGAAGTCCAATTTCTAGGACATGTTGTCAGCGAGCGAGGTATCCAAGTGGATCCCGCTAAAGTGGAAGCTGTCATGAATTGGCAAGAGCCAAAGACGCCTACAGAGATTCGTAGTTTCCTGGGGTTAGCAGGATATTACAGGCGTTTCATTGAAAAATTTTTCAAGGATTGCTGCACCCCTAACTTCCTTGACCAAGAAGAAAGTAAAGTTCATTTGGGGCCCTAAGCAACAAGAGTCCTTTGATATTCTGAAGCAAAAGTTGAGCAACGCTCCTGTACTGACATTTCCTGAAGGTACCGAAGAGTTCGTAGTTTACTGCGATGCATCACACACTGGCATGGGGTGTGTGCTTATGCAGAAAGGCAAGGTTATTGCCTATGCTTCAAGACAGTTAAAGGTGCATGAAAAGAATTACACCACCCATGACTTGGAGTTGGGTGCCGTTGTGTTCGCACTAAAACTGTGGAGGCATTATCTATATGGTATCAAGTTTGTGATCTATTCGGATCATAAGAGCCTTCAACATCTGTTTCATCAGAAGGAATTAAACATGAGGCAGCGCCGTTGGATGGAGACTTTAAATAATTATGATTGTGAAATCAGATATCATCCCGGCAAGGCGAATGTAGTCGCTGATGCCTTAAGTCGAAAGGAAAGGGTGAAACCCATCCGAATCAATGCCAAGAGCATCGAAGTGAAGAATAATTTGATTGAAAGGTTGTTGGCAGCACAGAGGGAAGCTGTGTTGGAAGCTAACTATCCTAAAGAAAAGCTAGGAGTAACTGAGGAGCAGTTAACTCTTAGCAAGGACGGAATTTTACGATTAAATGGACGAATATGGGTTCCAATTTATGGAGGACTACGAGATGTTATCCTCCAGGAAGCCCATAGTTCCAAATATTCTGTTCACCCTGGAGCTGATAAGATGTATCAGGATCTAAAGGCAAATTATTGGTGGATAGGCTTGAAAAAGTCTGTAGCCGCTTATGTAGCCAAATGCTTGACTTGTGCGCAAATCAAAGCTGAGCATCAAAAGCCGTCAGGCTTGCTACAACAGCCCGAACTTCCCGAATGGAAGTGAGAATGTGTAACTACAGATTTTATTACCAAGTTACCCAAGACGAGGAAAGGAAATGATACAATATGGGTTATAGTTGATAGACTGACCAAGTCAGCACATTTCTTACCCATCAAGGAGACATATAGCTCCGACATGTTAGCCCAGTTATACGTTGATAAGATTGTAGCCTTGCATGGCATACCTGTGTCTATTCTCTCTGACAGAGATACTAGATACACATCGCATTTCTGGAAAAGTTTCCAGCAATCTCTGGGCACACGCTTGAATTTTAGTACGGCTTACCATCCTCAGACAGACGGTCAGAGTGAGCGTACTATTCAGACGTTAGAAGACATGCTACGTGCATGTGCGATCGATTTGGGTGGTAGTTGGGATAAGTGTCATGAGTTTACACGTGGTATGAAATACTAAATAAAGGACGAAAGTTGACAAACCTTGAAAGTATGTAAATTCGAGGGTTAAAAATGTCAACGAGGGGTAAATATACTGTATAGTAACCCTAAATGATGCTCGCACCTTCAAACGAATGAATCATGGATCGTACGGAGCGAAATGCGGGAGAAAGTGAGAGATTACAAGCTACAGGGGTTAATTGTGTCAACATGTTTAATTTATACCTCTGAGTGACCCTTTGACGAACCCGAGGCTTTGTAACAGTAAAATACGCTCACTAGAATATACGAAATAAATTTCGCGAAGTTCCGTTTTAAAACGAGAAAGTTATGATCAAATTCGTATGCGAGGGGTTAAAAGCGTCAACAATAAAAGTTAAGGCTTTTTGGATAGTAATTAAACTAACCGGGGACTTAACAATGCGGGTAAAAGTCACGAGGCCCTTAATTGTAAATAATCGAGGGCTAAATCGCAAAGTTACCCCTTCGAAACCGAAAGGTCCGGTTAATGATTACAAAAGATTTGAAAATCTTGGAAATCAGACCTCAGGCGGGCCGCGTGAGTGAAACCAGCAAGCTAATGCGGGCCGCGCGCCATATCAAGATCCGTTTACTGACATGAGGATTCAGGCGGCCCGCGTCCATGTTGCCTGAATTCTAATGCGGGCCGCGTGGGAGTCCCAGATGCAGTAAACTTGGACAGATTCAATGTTTGAGCTTGTGAACGATCATTGATGCATTAATTGAAGCATGGGCGCCCTCTACATGTCCCCTAGCACCCAGGGACACCTGCTAATCATCCATGAGCAATCCTAGAGTGAGTTGTAATGATCTTGTGCACCATAATTCACTATAAAAGGCAAGGCATTGCACCAATGTGAAACACACCTCAAACCTGCCTTCTAGTTCATCTCTGGAGCTCTCAAGCATTCTTCTAACATCCCTAGTCGTGCACCAAGCTTCTGTAAGTTGCCTAACCCTTTGTGGTTTCGTTTTTCCATAGTTTTAGCTTAAAAGTCAATCCGTCGTAATTAACGATTGACTTTACGATAAATCACAAATGGTCCAGTGGTTTGTCGAATCAAAGGTAGTTATATGTTGGTAATCATGTAGGCTCTAAACCCCTAAAAGGGCACCCTCTGATTCCCACTCTAACTAGTCCGAATATCGAGTTAAACGTGCTTAGAAAAAGTCAACAAAAATGCTATTTTGCGATTTAATGCATAATCAGTAATGTAGATGATGTATAACCTGTTTTAACACTCATAAAACATGATAATAAGTATATTAACTAGTCTAAGCTTGTTTGATCCGACCATTTATTGTTTTGACCCGGTTCGGAGCCGAAAGTCGCAAAACTTTGACTTTTGCTTTGACTTCAGTTCTGACCCGCTAAAGTATGATATAGATATGCCTTAGGACTCTCTTAGGACCAGTTACATGATGGTATGACCCTCTGTGACCGGTTCGTTGTTTGTCCGAGTCTTTTACACTTTTCCGTTAAATGCTTAAAAGTTGACCGTAACGCCCTTTTTAATTTAAAACGAGAGTTTCGGACATGTGAAAGGACCATGACCTTAGTTACTGATTTCTAAGCATGTCCCTAAAATTTCACGTCAATCCGAGGTCCTGAATAGGAGTTATGCTAAATAGCGCAAATTTCGGAAGCTTTAGTAATTAAATGGCGCAATTAGCATAACGCCTATCTAAACCCAGATTTCAACATCAAACCTTTTACACACTGATAAAATAATATTTTGGAATTTTTAAAGATTTTTAATTATTTTTAACCTGCTCATAAACCGCGGTTATGGCAACGGTTCGGTAAATACCGAATATACCCTTTTCGGCCATTACTTGAGTTCTACAAGGTCTTTCGACCCGATTCCAGTTGCTACTGATTTTAAATAATAAATAAAGCATTTTGGACTTTATAAACTGTTCGGGAAACTCAGATTTCCTGTAGAACTCAGAAACCTCTTTTATAATCTTTAAAAAGACCGAAATACCCCTACGGGACATAATATGAACTTAAACTCGTTACGGGCATTATGGAAGGTATCCTACTGATACCACAACCTCTTTAAGGCATATTGACTTAGGAAACCAGTGTAGGACTCTTACGGTTACCCGTTGCGCCTTTTTGCGCGCACGGTTCGGCTTATGTAACTAGTTTACATAAACTACCCGAAACGGGTCAAACCATATTGTTTTGACCCCAAAATCCAGAGTGTGGTTATTATACCCATATAAAACAAGTCTTCAAACTTGTTGGGTCCAAATCACATTCCATTCCTGGTTTTCGCCTTTCACGCGATTAAACCGTAATTATCCTTTGAAACTGACCGGTCTAAGCTACGGCTAAATTAAAGACCCGTTAGGATTCTAATAGGTTATTTTTAAACCTTGGTTCCAGAATAGGAGACCGGTAAAAGCTATTTGCATTTTATTCGATTAAGGATTTATACTTGCAAAGGTAAATACTTTTAACTTATTTTCCGTTATACGGGCTTGGGTTACGGTATATAGCATACCGCTTGATCGGGCATCAAATTCTCCACCGTTGAGTGGGTAATTGAATAAATTTGATCGGCTCGTTTAAACAGTCTTGTTACTTAATAGCGTTTTGGGGGTTAACGACCATGTCCCGGATATCCCTGACAGCATTTTACGAAATGGCCATGACCTAAGCGCGGAGTGTAGGCGTACACTCGTCAGTGCATAAATAGTTGATGTGGTGTGTCTATTAATCTTTAACCCGGACGAGATCCGGGCTACTGATAGCATAAGGAACATGTAATCCGTTAACAAGATTATAAATTCAAATAATTCTCCTAAGTTATAAAAGAGTTTGTGCCTTGTGCATTCAAATCAATTTTAATAAACATTTTACAAAAGTGTCGGTTGAATGTATTTACCAGTGTAAACTGACGTATTTTCCCAAAAAGATTAAATGCAGTTACTAAGCGTAATTGGCTGGCTATTTCTCCTTAGCATCAATAAAGAGTCTCGCAAGCTTTAGATGCCTACGTCTGTTGAACAATACTTATATTTTATTTAATCCCCTGTGGATACATTTTCGACTATTCGTAATACATTAATATTGCAAGCAATGGTTGAAATATAATTATCTTTATGCTTCCGCTGTGCATTCATATATATTGTGTGGTTTGACTATATTGTTGCCACCTACGTCACGGTAATCCCCCACCGGGCCCACTGGTGAGACACGTGGAAATCGGGGTGTGACACCATATATTATCAAGACAGTTAAAGAAGCGGAAAATAATAAAACTAACAGTGGAAGTAAACGACCACTTACTGAACCCAGTCACAACGTAAACAATGGACCGTTACTTCAATTGCCTATTCCAAAAAGAAGAAGAACCATGTCATATGGTTGTTCTTATAAAGAATTCTGGTCTTGCAAACCTATAGAATTCTCTGGCAATGAAGGAGCCATTGCAGCTCTACGTTGGATAAAAAAGACCGAGGCAGTCTTAAAAATAAGCAAATGTGCAGAAGAGGATAAAATCATGTTTGGTTCCAATATTTTTAATAATGCAGCTCTAGAATGGTGGAATACTATTCTCCAATCTAAGGGAAGTGACAGAGTCTATAATATGGAATGGACTGAGTTTAAGAATATGGTTGAAAGAAAATTTTGTCCTCCTAATGGAAAAGAACAAATAGCTAATAAGTTCTTAAACCTTAGAATGACTTCAGTGGACTGCAAGGGTTACACTACCATATTTTTCGAATATGCTAGAATTGTGCTAACCCTAGCCTCACCAGAACCAGTATTAATCTCCTGTTACATCTGGGGATTAATCAGTGAGATTAGACACGTAGTCAAGGCAGCTAGACCACAAACCATAGAAGAAGCTGTAGAACTAGCAAATACTTTGACTGATGAATTGGTACGTACGCAAGAAGAAAACCAGAGGAAGACCTAGTCCAAAAGCTTACCCAGAAATTTCGCTACGGTAACTCCAACCGTGGGAAAAACATAGGTTCTACTTCTGCACCTTACTGTAAGAACTGTAAAAAGAAGCATTCACGGAAATGTTTCACATACTGCAACTTCTGCAAGATACCGGGACACAAGGAAGAAGACTGCAGGAAGAAACTCAGTAATGGAATATGCTTCAATTGTGGAGAAAAAGGGCATATTAAGCCGAACTGTCCGAAACTAGCTCCAGCCATGAACAACAAGACTACTAAGAATGCTAGAGCATTTGTTCTAACAGCTGAAGAAGCCAAGATGATTCCGGACGTAATTGCCGGTACGTTTTTAGTTAATGATGTTTTTGCTAAAGTATTATTTGACTCTGGTGCGAACCAAAGTTTTATTAATACTTCGTTCTGCAAACTTCTCAATCAACCATTAACTAAACTGCAACAAGAATGTCTGGTAGAGACGACAAATGGAGAATCCATTAAGATTACTGAAATCTTGCAGGGAGCAAGAATAGAAATTTTAAACCATAATTTTATTGCTAACCTTTACCCAATAAATCTGGCTGGATTTGATATCGTATTAGGAATGGATTTGTTAGTAACCAATAAAGCCAACATTTTATGTGATTAAAAGTCAATACAAGTAAATTCACCAAAAAGTGAAAAGATCACAATTAAAGGAGACAAGCCATCTAGATCCACGAAATTCATCTATGTGATAAAAAAAGGAAGTTATTCAAGGAAAGGATCACTAGTGTATATGATTTCCATAATCATTAACACTAAAGGAAAAGAGTTGAAAGATATTCCCGTAGTATCTCAATTCTCAGATGTTTTCCTAGAAGAATTACCGGGACTACCACCGGATAGGGAGGTCGAATTCAGAATTCATCTACTACCAGGATAGCACCAATTGCCAAGGCACCTTACCGTTTGGCACCAGCAGAGATGCAGGAACTAAAGAAACAGTTGGATGAACTTTTGTAGAAAGGATTCATACAGTCTAGTTCATCGCCATGGGGCGCACCAATCTTGTTCGTCAAGAAGAAGAACGCATCAATGCGTATGTGCATTGATTACCGGGAATGAACAAAGTCACGATTAAAAATCGATACCCATTACCAAGAATTGATGACTTGTTTGATCAACTGCAAGGAGCTCGATTCTTTCCAAGATCGACTTACGCTCAGGATATCATCAACTGAAAGTACATGAAGAAGACATTCCTAAAACTGCTTTCAGAACAAGGTATGGCCATTATGAATTTACCGTCATGCCATTTGGTCTAACCAATGCCCCGGCTGCATTTATGGACATGATGAACAGAATATGTAAACCATATCTGGATAAATTCATAATTGTCTTTATAGATGATATTCTAGTTTACTCTAAGAATAAAGAGGAACATGCAGCGCATCTATAAGCACTCCTAAATTTGCTAAGAAAAGACAAGCTTTATGCTAAGTTTTCGAAATGCGAATTTTGGTTACAAGAGGTGCAATTCCTCGGACATCTAGTCAATCATGAAGGAACTCATGTGGATCCCACAAAGATCGAGGCAATTACTAAATGGAAAGTCCCTGAATCACCAACGGAGGTGAGAAGTTTTCTTGGACTAGCAGGTTATTATAGATGGTTTATCCGAGATTTCTCTAGAATGGCCATTCCTTTAACAAAACTAACTTGTAAATCAGTTAAGTTTGAATGGGGACCAAAACAGGAAGAAGCCTTTAGAATCCTTAAGCAAAGATTAACCAACGCACCCATACTCGCGCTACTAGAAGGAACTGAAGACTTTGTAGTCTATTGTGACGCATCTAAATTAGGTTATGGATGTGTGTTGATGCAACGTCAAAAAGTTATAGCCTATGCCTCTGGACAACTTAAGAATCATGAAGAGAATTATACAACCCATGATTTAGAATTAGAAGCCATAATTTTTGCCCTTAAAATTTGGAGAAATTATCTTTACGGTAGTAAGTTTACCATTTTTACCGATCATAAAAGTTTAAGATATGTTTTTGGGCAAAATGAGTTAAATGTGAGACAAAGACGCTGGATGGAGATTTTTAGTGATTATGATTGTAGTATCCATTATCATGCAGGAAACGCTAATGTAGTAGTCGATGCTTTAAGTCGAAAGTATCATGAAAATCCAAGACGAGTATGTTTTCTCAAATTAAATCTGCAGATAGATTTAAATGAGCAAATTAGAGAAGTACAAAAATCAGTAATCAAGGACGATACTGAGAAATTGAAAGGAATGATTAAGTAATTAGAACAAGGAACATATGGAATTTGGAGATTCCATAAGAAAAGAATCTGGATACCCAAACAAGGAAACCTACGCCACCGAATATTAGAAGAAGCCCATAAGTCTAAGTATAGGATACATCCTGGAAGTGATAAAATGTATCAAGACTTAAGAAAGAATTTCTAGTGGATATGAATGAAAAAGGATATAGCAGCCTATGTTGCCAAGTGTCTAACCTGTTCACAAGTTAAAGCTGAACATCAGAAACCCTCAGGTTTATTGCAGTAACTCGAAATGCTAATATGGAAATGGGAATTGATAACAATGGACTTTGTTACCAAATTACCCAAGACACAAAAAGGTAATGATTCAATCTGGGTGATTGTAGACAGGCTAACCAAGTCTGCTCATTTCTTACTGATGAAGGAAACTTTCAGTATGGAACAGTTAGCCAAGTTATATGTAAACGAAATAGTTTCATTATATGGAATTCCTTTATCTATTGTTTCTGATAGAGATAGCCATTTTACCTCTCATTTTTGGACTAGTTTCCAAAAAGCAATGGGAACCAAGTTAAATCTAAGCACCGCTTATCATTCTCAAACGGATGGACAAAGCGAAAGAACCATTCAAACAATGGAAGATATGCTTAGAGCTTGTGTAATTGATTTCAGAGGAAATTGGGACGATCATTTACCATTAATAGAATTTTCCTATAATAACAGCTATCATACCTGTATCAATGCTGCACCATTTGAAGCACTTTATGGACGAAAGTGCCGAACTCCAGTCTGTTGGGAAGAAATTGGAGAAAAGCAACTGTTTGGACCAGAGATAGTACAAGAAACAACGGACAAGATTATTCAAGTCAAGGAAAGACTAAAAGCAGTACGCGATTGACAAAA
Organism: Helianthus annuus; assembly: GCF_002127325.2. Lineage (NCBI taxonomy): Eukaryota > Viridiplantae > Streptophyta > Magnoliopsida > Asterales > Asteraceae > Helianthus > Helianthus annuus. Next base: position 151,654,320 of record NC_035446.2, on the reverse strand, counting down.
GAGTTATGCTGATAAAAGGCGAAAACCGTTGGAATTTCAAGTAGGAGATAAGGTATTATTAAAAGTTTCGCCATGGAAAGGAATAGTTAGATTCATAAAAAGGGGAAAGCTAAGCCCCAGATATGTTGGACCCTTTGAAATTATTAGAAGAATAGGATTCGTAACTTACCAGCTACAACTGCCAAAGGAAATGGCAGGAATACATGATATATTTCATGTATGTAATCTCAAGAAGTGCTTAGCAGATGAATCGTTAATGATACCTCTTAAGGACATAGAGGTAAATGAGAAACTTAAGTTTGTAAAGAAACCCTTACAGATTAAAGACAGAAAGATCAAGAATCTCAAACACCAGAGATTAGTTCTAGTTAAAGTAAAATGGGATTCCAAGAGAGGACCAGAATACACTTGGGAGCTTGAATCAGATATGCAGAGGAAATATCCACACCTGTTCCAGTAGACCTCGACCACAAGTTCTGCTACATCAGTTGCGGGCCGCGACCCTCTTGACACCAGGCGCAACCCTAGGCCGCCATTTATTTATTATTATAAAATGTGATGTTTTACTCTGATAAACTATTTCCTAACTACGGTCCTGATGTAATTTCCGCTGCCAAATTAACAAACACCGATACCACCAACTCTGCGAGCTCGCGGCCGCCCGCCTCCCGGGGCAGGGGTCGGGGGTTGCGACAGTTGTCGAGGGTGAGGGGAGGTAGGGGTGGTCAGAGGTGGGGCAGAAGTAACCGGTGGTGATGTGTTAGTGAGCGGTGGTGCTAGTGAGGTAGCCGTTGCCGGAGATGATTCCGGCGATGGAGACGATGGGTGGATAAGAGGAAGATGAATGTGTGTGGTGGGGGTTGTCACACCCCCAAAATCCACACGCGGAGTACACCGCTTGGGAGCGTGACGTGACCAGGATCAAGCCATCAATCATATCAACCATAGCATTTAATAATTATAAAAGTCATTAAAGTAGTTCATCATAACATGATTGATGTTTCAAAACCAAGCATTGTTTAAGAAGCGGAAGCATTGTTATAAACCTAAGTTAAAATACTGAAAGGTCATAAGTGTCTAATCAAGTAATACGATCCTTGTCCACAACGACCGGCTCCTCTTTGTGCAAGCTCCAAGTACCTAACGATTTGCAAGGCATGTAACAGAATGATCAACAAACTAGTTGAGCGAGTTCACAGTAATTAAATGCGTAACAGCAAGTAACGGGTGGCTCTACTGGGCCGATAGTAAGTTATATAGGTGGGGGCTTCCCATGTTAAGTGACCACTAGACTATTCGTATCAACTACTCGTATCATCCCTGTTCTTCTTCCGAGAACAGTAGCGCGTATGGGGTGTACGTAGGTCTTACGTACGTATCCTTCACAACCGAGGATAGGAGACGCGGGGGTGTACGTGGGTTTCACGTACGTATCCTTTGTACCGAGGATAGAAGTAAGTAATGCGTACACGTAGGTTTTACGTGCGTGCCTGACATCCGAGGCAGTAATTGGCATATGACCACGTAGGTGTTATCCTAACCTACGGAACCGTCCTGACATCCGAGGATCATGGTAGGTGATAGTCTAGGAAAGCATATGTACGTTCTTAGTCAATTGTAACCTTTATCCCATTCCCACGACCCGGGAATCCCATGCCTTAGTAGGAGTGTGAACTCACCTGGGTTTGCTCGGCAGACAGTATAATGCTCATGTATACAAGTAAGGAATCAACCACGTCCTATCATGGTTACTATGCAAGTTAGGTTCGTATGTAGCACGTTTGTATCACGTATGGTATCAAGTATGATCATGGCAATTCACATAAACGTATCAGCAGTTCATATCAAATAACGAGTCCAAGTAGTCGGCCCAATTAACATAAGCAGTCCAATAACATAACAGTCATAAGGTTGGGCCCGTGACAGTGGAGGCCCAAAACAGTGTACGTGCAAAGGAGGTCTCGAGTCGCAACCAGCGATCTCGAGTCGCAACCGGTGGTTACGAGTCGCAACAGGCGGTCTCGGTTCATCATGGCCCGGTTACGAGTCACAGCCGGAGATTACGAGTCGCAATAGGAGGTTGCGAGTCGCAACTGGTGATTTCGGCTCTTCATGGTGTGGTTACGAGTCGCAACGGGACTCGCAACCATGGTCTCGGCTTGTGCTGTTGTGGTCTCGAGTGGGGTTCCGACTCGCAATGAGTGGTTCCGAGTCGCAACCGTGTGTGTAACTGGTTTCCATAATTCCTGCATTGACTTATCCGTGATTCTAGCAAACAACTTAGGCAGTTTCACAATTCAGATCAAACAATGATTATTCAACATTCAATCATATTCATAATATCTTCAAATCATCACCATCTAGCATGATCATAACAGCATCAAATCAAAAATCGGATTATCACACAAATCTAAACCGGGTCATAAACATATCATCGAACTAGCATGCAACCTATCCGATTACCATTCATACAGAACCTGATTATATCTATTACCAAGAAATCAATCCGAAGACCAATCATAAACAACATCATCTAACCGTCCCTAGTTCTCAATCATGCGGATTCTAATCGGTTTCATCTAAACATGAAATCATAACATCACTTATCACAAAAACATAAACAAAACACTAACCGATTACGAATAAAGAAGGGTGATCCGAACCAGAGAATGATCGGATGTTCTTGTGCCTTCGATTTCCAAGCAACGAGAGAGAGAGAGTAGAGAGCAATAGGGTTTGTGTGTGTTGTGTAAATTGTAACAATGAAAGAAATCAAACCCTTACCAAGGGATTTGTGTTTGCGAGTGGGGAGTGGGCCGAGCCCAACTCGGTTACCCAATGGAGTCCGATTCAAGGTGTGGCCCAAACGGGCTTGTGTGACCGGTTCGTGTAGTTTGGGCTTGTGCAACACATAATCATTCATATAGCATGCATACACATATGGCACATAACATCATAACATTCAATAGCATCAAAGTTTGTAAAATCATAACACGTTCACGTATGTTACACAATGATAGGTCTAAAGTTCGAGTTGTCACATTATCCCCAACTAATTGGAAATTTCGTCCCGAAATTTGGTATGCACTCACTGAGGAAGCTAGGTAAGTTATAGCATTCACTGGTTTTCCTGGGGTGTCACATCCTCCCCCCGTTGATCTGGAATTTCGTCCCGAAATTCCGAAGTAGTAGCTTCAGTCTCAGTAGTGGTTGCATTGGTTTCGAATAACTTGGGGTACTTTTCTGTCATTCTGTCTTCGCGTTCCCAGGTGTACTCTGGGCCACGTTTGGAGTTCCAACGAACTCGAACAAGAGGGATTCTCTTGCTTTTGAGGACCTTCACATCCCGGTCCGTGATTTCTACTGGTTCCTCGACGAACTGCAACCGCTCGTCTATAGTGAGTTCCTTAAAAGGAATGATGAGATTTTCATCTGATAGGCACTTCTTTAAGTTCGATACGTGAAAGACATTGTGAACTGCTCCGAGTTCAGCTGGTAGGTTCAACTTGTAGGCTACTTTGCCAGTCTTTTCTAAGATTTCGAATGGTCCGACGTACCGCGGATTCAGTTTGCCCCGTTTGCCAAAACGTACCACACCCTTCCAGGGTGAAACTTTCAATAAAACCCGGTCTCCGACCTCAAATTCCAAAGGCTTTCTACGCTTGTCCGCGTAGGCTTTCTGACGGTCGCGTGCTGCCGCCATGCGTTGTCGTATCTGTGCTATCTTTTCCGTGGCGTCCACTACAATCTCTGGACCCGTAATCTGACTATCCCCCACCTCTGCCCAACAGAGAGGTGACCGGCATTTACGTCCGTACAATGCCTCGAATGGAGCGGCTTGAATGCTGGTATGGTAGCTGTTATTGTATGAAAACTCCACCAATGGGAGGTGCTTTTCCCAGCCGTTGCCGAAATCGATAACGCATGCTCGAAGCATGTCTTCGAGAGTTTGGATTGTACGCTCAGACTGCCCATCCGTCTGAGGATGATATGCTGTGCTCATGTCTAATCGTGAGCCGAAAGATTTATGCATTGCTTGCCAAAGCTCTGACGTGAATCGTGCATCGCGATCCGAAATAATAGAGGTGGGCACTCCGTGCCTCGAAACAACTTCTTTGAGATAGACGTCTGCGAGAGTGGAGAACTTGTCCGTTTCCTTAATCGGCAGGAAGTGTGCAGACTTGGTGAGTCGATCAACTATGACCCATATTGTATCGTTCCCACGCTGAGATCTAGGTAAGCCTGTAACAAAATCCATGGAAATTTCTTCCCATTTCCATTGCGGTATCTTAGGCTGCTGAAGTAGGCCAGCTGGTTTCTGATATTCAACCTTGACTCTCGCACAGGTCAAACATTTCCCAACGTACGTAGCAATGTGGGCCTTCATACTAGGCCACCAATAAGTAGTGCTGATGTCGTGGTACATTTTATCTGACCCTGGATGTATCGAGTAGCGAGACTTGTGAGCTTCACCCATCACAAGTTCGCGTAAACCGCCATAGAGAGGGACCCAAATCCGGCCCGTTACATAGTAGGCGCCGTCTTCCTTTTGTTCCATTTGTTGTCGTGAGCCGCGTAAGGCTTCAGCCTTGACGTTTTCGGGCTTCAATGCTTCTACCTGAGCATTTCGTATCTGTGCAGGAAGGCTAGACTGAATCGTAAGCTGTAGCGCTCGCACGCGCCGAGGTAAAGTGTCTTTTCGACTAAGGGCATCAGCCACAACATTGGCTTTGCCTGGATGGTACTTGATGGCGCATTCGTAGTCGTTAAGTAACTCGACCCATCGTCGTTGGCGCATGTTCAAATCCTTCTGCTTAAGGATATGCTCGAGACTCCTGTGATCGGTGTAAATCGTGCACCTGGTACCGTACAGGTAGTGTCGCCATATCTTAAGCGCGAAAACAACAGCTCCCAGCTCTAGATCGTGCGTCGTGTAGTTCCGTTCATGAACCTTGAGTTGCCGAGAAGCGTAGGCTATCACTTTATCACGTTGCATCAATACACAACCCAGACCCTGTATTGATGCGTCACAGTACACCACGAAGTCATCTGTGCCCTCTGGCAATGAAAGAATAGGTGCGCTGCAGAGCCTATCCTTTAGATACTGAAAAGCAGTTTCCTGCGTGTTGCCCCAACGGTAGGTGACACCCTTCTGTGTCAGTAGCGTAAGTGGTTGCGCGATCTTTGAAAAGTCTTTAATAAACCGTCTGTAGTATCCTGCCAAACCCAAGAATTGACGTATTTCTGTCGGGGTACGCGGTGCAGGCCAGTTTCTGATCGAATCTACCTTGGATGGATCGACGTGAATCCCATCCTTGTTTACCACGTGGCCTAAGAAGTGGACTTCACGAAGCCAGAAGTCGCATTTAGAAAGCTTGGCGTACAACTGTTCCTTCCGAAGGAGTTCCAATATAAGGCGAAGATGCTGCTCGTGCTCCTCCTGACTCTTGGAGTAAATCAGGATGTCGTCGATGAATACAATAACGAACTTGTCGAGATAGGGTTTGCACACCCTGTTCATAAGATCCATGAATACAGCAGGTGCGTTCGTAAGTCCGAACGGCATAACCAAGAACTCATAGTGACCATAGCGAGTTCTGAATGCTGTCTTAGAGACATCCTCCTCGCGGACTCTCAGTTGATGATATCCTGACCGTAGGTCGATCTTGGAATAGTAACACGACCCTTGCAACTGGTCGAATAAGTCGTCTATGCGTGGAAGAGGATAACGGTTCTTCACCGTCACCTTGTTGAGTTCACGGTAGTCGATGCACATCCTGAACGTACCGTCTTTCTTTTTCACGAAAAGTACTGGAGCTCCCCAAGGCGAAGAGCTTGGACGTATAAAGCCCTTTTCCAAGAGCTCTTGTAGCTGCTTTGACAATTCTTCCAATTCTGATGGAGCTAGACGATATGGTGCGCGAGCTATGGGTGCTGCTCCTGGAGCGAGCTCGATCAGAAATTCAACCTGACGATGAGGCGGTAAGCCAGGTAAATCTTCAGGAAACACTTGAGGGTAATCGCGTACAATTGGAATATCCTCCAATTTCTTTTCCTTTACTGATGCGTCTGAAACAAGAGCCGAAATGGCTGTGTGACCTTTTCGTAAGCACTTCTGAGCCTTCAAGAATGAGATGATGCCAACCACTGCACCACTCTTGTCGCCTTGAACTTCAAGAGGTTCCTGACCAGAACGAGGAATGCGAATAATCTTCTCGCTGCATAGGATTTCTGCCTGGTGTTGGGATAACCAATCCATTCCAATCACGACGTCGAAACTTCCCAAAACTATGGGAATGAGATTAATAGAAAAGGCTTGACCAGCTAGAATAAGGTTACAACCCTGAACTACGTGCGTTGCTTCTAGACTTTTACCGTTAGCTAACTCTACTACATGTTTGGTGGGTAAAAGTGTTGGTGCACGTTTTAGCAGTTGACACATTTTCACAGACATATAGCTTGTATCCGCACCCGAATCAAACAAAACAGTAACGTAAATATTGTCGAGGAGAAACTTACCCATAACAACGTTGGGATCGTTCACTGCGTCGCCACGACCTAGTACGAATGCACGGCCCCTTGCCTCGTTGCCGTTGTTGTTTCCCCCATTGTTGTTGTTGCCATTGCCCTGATTGTTGTTGTTGTTGTTCTGGTTCCTGTTGAGCTGTGGGCAGTGTCTCTTGATGTGGCCTTCAGCACCACAATTGTAGCATCCTTTGTTGCCCTGTTGTTGGTTAGGCTGAGTGTGAGGCTGCTGCTGATTTTGGTTCGCAGGACGAAGGCTTCTACAGTCTTTGGCCTCGTGACCCATCTTGAGGCATCTTTGACAACGACCCTTGTTACACTGACCGTTGTGGTGTTTGTTGCAGTTGTTGCACTTTGGAAGATTTCCGCGATATCCACCCTGCTTGTGGCTACCTGACGACTGCTGGTTGGGGCTTTGATAGTTGTCAGTCTTTCGCTGCTGATTCTGGGACTGAACCGAAACTGATGCTTTGCTTGAATCCCCCTCCCATTTCCTCTTGTTGTCACTGAGGGTAACGGGAGTAGCTGAAGGAGTGACTGTAGTAGTAGCGCTGACACGCTTAGGCAGTTTATTCTGTTCCACTGCCTGATCAGTGATGCGATGAGCGAGGCGTTGGATTTCCTGGATGTTTTCGAGGTTAGCCGACGTAACGTGGCTCTGAATTTCTGGCGCCAATCCCTTGAGATACAACTCAATGCGCTTGTATGGAGGGTCCACCATAGTTGGACACAGAACGGCCAGCTCGTTCGACCGTTTAGTATACGCTTCGATCTCTGACCCAACCATTTTCAGATTGTACAGCTCGTCTTCTAGCTTGTGAATATCCTCACGCGTGCAGTACTCACGCTTGATGAGTTCCTTAAAATCGTTCCATGGGGTGGCGTTAGCAGCTGCCAACCCAAGAATCTGCACCTGCGCGTTCCACCAGGTTAGCGCGATTCCTTCCAAGGTGCCAGTAGCAAACTTGACCTTGCGAGCCTCAGGGCACTCGCACATTTCGAATACTGATTCTAGCTTCTCGAACCAGTGGAGGAGTCCAACCGCTCCTTCTGTGCCGCTGAAAGAGTTTGGACGGCAGTCCATGAAGTTCTTGAAAGTGCAGACAGGCTGCTGCGCGTGTTGACCTATTGTGTACGAATAGGACGAAGTTAAATACAAGAGTGAATGTAGGATCTAGGGATCCTAGTGTGTGCCTATACTGCAGGATATACTACCTGCTTGAGCTGCTGCAACTGCCGCAGCAACTTGGGCTTGAACAAGAGCCTCTAACTGGGCTTGTGTCATGTTAATTCTTCCAGCCATTGATCTTCATGTCAAAGGCGAAATAGGTGAGAAAAGTTCGCGAATAGTGCGATGACAGAAAAGCGTATGCACGTAAAGGTTCTTAAGCAATAGCAAATAGTGAGCATTGTAGTCTAAGCATACCACGAGCAAAGTTCTAAGTAATTCTAGCAAGTAGGCAATAAACATAAACCTTATTACCTAAAATGTCGAGTCTTGCACGTGGAGCGAAGCGTCGTTGTGGATCGTTGAGAGCACTGTACTGGTTATAGTCCGGTTTTAATAAAAACTTTTTCCCATATTAAAACCAAGTTCTCTATAACCAATGGCTCTGATACCAATCTGTCACACCCCCAAAATCCACACGCGGAGTACACCGCTTGGGAGCGTGACGTGACCAGGATCAAGCCATCAATCATATCAACCATAGCATTTAATAATTATAAAAGTCATTAAAGTAGTTCATCATAACATGATTGATGTTTCAAAACCAAGCATTGTTTAAGAAGCGGAAGCATTGTTATAAACCTAAGTTAAAATACTGAAAGGTCATAAGTGTCTAATCAAGTAATACGATCCTTGTCCACAACGACCGGCTCCTCTTTGTGCAAGCTCCAAGTACCTAACGATCTGCAAGGCATGTAACAGAATGATCAACAAACTAGTTGAGCGAGTTCACAGTAATTAAATGCGTAACAGTAAGTAACGGGTGGCTCTACTGGGCCGATAGTAAGTTATATAGGTGGGGGCTTCCCATGTTAAGTGACCACTAGACTATTCGTATCAACTACTCGTATCATCCCTGTTCTTCTTCCGAGAACAGTAGCGCGTATGGGGTGTACGTAGGTCTTACGTACGTATCCTTCACAACCGAGGATAGGAGACGCGGGGGTGTACGTGGGTTTCACGTACGTATCCTTTGTACCGAGGATAGAAGTAAGTAATGCGTACACGTAGGTTTTACGTGCGTGCCTGACATCCGAGGCAGTAATTGGCATATGACCACGTAGGTGTTATCCTAACCTACGGAACCGTCCTGACATCCGAGGATCATGGTAGGTGATAGTCTAGGAAAGCATATGTACGTTCTTAGTCAATTGTAACCTTTATCCCATTCCCACGACCCGGGAATCCCATGCCTTAGTAGGAGTGTGAACTCACCTGGGTTTGCTCGGCAGACAGTATAATGCTCAAGTATACAAGTAAGGAATCAACCACGTCCTATCATGGTTACTATGCAAGTTAGGTTCGTATGTAGCACGTTTGTATCACGTATGGTATCAAGTATGATCATGGCAATTCACATAAACGTATCAGCAGTTCATATCAAATAACGAGTCCAAGTAGTCGGCCCAATTAACATAAGCAGTCCAATAACATAACAGTCATAAGGTTGGGCCCGTGACAGTGGAGGCCCAAAACAGTGTACGTGCAAAGGAGGTCTCGAGTCGCAACCAGCGATCTCGAGTCGCAACCGGTGGTTACGAGTCGCAACAGGCGGTCTTGGTTCATCATGGCCCGGTTACGAGTCACAGCCGGAGATTACGAGTCGCAATAGGAGGTTGCGAGTCGCAACTGGTGATTTCGGCTCTTCATGGTGTGGTTACGAGTCGCAACGGGACTCGCAACCATGGTCTCGGCTTGTGCTGTTGTGGTCTCGAGTGGGGTTCCGACTCGCAATGAGTGGTTCCGAGTCGCAACCGTGTGTGTAACTGGTTTCCATAATTCCTGCATTGACTTATCCGTGATTCTAGCAAACAACTTAGGCAGTTTCACAATTCAGATCAAACAATGATTATTCAACATTCAATCATATTCATAATATCTTCAAATCATCACCATCTAGCATGATCATAACAGCATCAAATCAAAAATCGGATTATCACACAAATCTAAACCGGGTCATAAACATATCATCGAACTAGCATGCAACCTATCCGATTACCATTCATACAGAACCTGATTATATCTATTACCAAGAAATCAATCCGAAGACCAATCATAAACAACATCATCTAACCGTCCCTAGTTCTCAATCATGCGGATTCTAATCGGTTTCATCTAAACATGAAATCATAACATCACTTATCACAAAAACATAAACAAAACACTAACCGATTACGAGTAAAGAAGGGTGATCCGAACCAGAGAATGATCGGATGTTCTTGTGCCTTCGATTTCCAAGCAACGAGAGAGAGAGAGTAGAGAGCAATAGGGTTTGTGTGTGTTGTGTAAATTGTAACAATGAAAGAAATCAAACCCTTACCAAGGGATTTGTGTTTGCGAGTGGGGAGTGGGCCGAGCCCAACTCGGTTACCCAATGGAGTCCGATTCAAGGTGTGGCCCAAACGGGCTTGTGTGACCGGTTCGTGTAGTTTGGGCTTGTGCAACACATAATCATTCATATAGCATGCATACACATATGGCACATAACATCATAACATTCAATAGCATCAAAGTTTGTAAAATCATAACACGTTCACGTATGTTACACAATGATAGGTCTAAAGTTCGAGTTGTCACAGGGGTGTTTTGTATTAAACTAAAAAGTGGGTCCCACGTAAATTATAAATATTAATTGTATTTCCTTTTTATGTTTTAAGTATTATATTTATATATAAGGTTAGTTTTGTCATTTTACATAAACTTAACAGAGAAAATTAACCTCCATCCACTTTAGGGATTATCCGAGTAACAACTTATTAAACCACATAAACTAAGAGTGTATTTTAGAAAGTTGACGACTATAGATGAAATTTTGACAAACCACAGGGACTATCCGTGCATTTTACTCTTTAGTTAATTTTGATAACCAAATGTCATAAAAAAATAGCAGTCTATCTTAATTTTTTGTTAATAAGAATAAAGGTTTTATTCAAACACAAGAAAAGCTAGCAAGAAGTTTAAAGGGATTCAAAACACCTATGCTAAAATTAATTACGATGGACTAGAAGTAATCTTAAGAGTAATACAAAAACCTACACCAATACTCTCGATAAGTGTTAAATCGATTTCCATGTTAGACAACCACGTGCATGATTACATCCATGTTGTAAAAATCCAGACTTGCATCCAATTAATCGCTAATCAGAGGTTCGTTCACCAAGTAGTTTTCCTCTAATCGGCCAATTAATTGATAGGCGGTGAATAGGGGCCTTAGGCAGCCCTAATCGGCCAAAAACGACACTTCCGGAAAAATTTTAACCGACTACCGGCCACATTCCAGAAATTTTCCAGTTAAACCTTGTAAATTTCGATGATTAGTCTTGTTTCTTAAAAAATGAGCCGATGAGGGGTTAAAACCTCTCTTGTTAAAAAATTACAATATAAAAATGTGTGCGCATATATATAAAACTGACTATTACGTATAAAAATCCCAGTCCAATTAATCGCTGATTCGTACCCTACCGGCCGACTAGTGCCTAGCGATTTTTACGACATTGATTACAGCTCGATATCTTCCACCATATTTTCAATCGAAATATTACCCGCTCGTTTCAACTTACTACTGATCAGTTGAGTGATCTGGGTGCACCGGAACAGATAATGTATTATCATTTGATTCCGGAGTATCAGACGGAAGAGAGTATGTATAATTCGGTTAGAAGGTTCGGGAAGGTTCAGTATGATACTTTGAATTCATATTACTAAATATGACATCTGCTTGTAAAACAAACAGTCTGAACCATTAAGTGTTGAACCACTAAGAGGTCTGAACCATTAAGAGTCTCATTAAGAGGTAAACAAACAGCCCCTTAGACTCTTGGTATCAGATGAATTCATATTACTAAATATGTTTACCATTATGTATATTTTTTTTATTATCATAAAGCTTACAGTTTACACTATTGTGTTGAAATTTTTGTTAATTTTGATAACCAAATGTCACAAAAAATTAGTGGACTATCTTAATTTTTTGTTAACATTTTATTCAAACACAAGAAAAGCTAGCAATGTAACGCCCTACGTTTTTTTATACTTTCTATATTTGGAAACCCTTGCTTGAAATTCTATTTTTGGAAACCTTGTAACCTTGTAATCGTTCCTTCATTGTAATCGATATAAAATCCGAGACTTGGATTATAAATAAAACGCGTATTTCTTTAAATTTGTGTTACACACACTGCATACATATTCATACGTTTGATTTTGTGAAACAACTGATTCAAATTCGTAATTCTTGGAAACTATGTGCCAATCTTGCAAATACGTGAAACTTATGCTTAAAACGTCGTTTGATCGTATACGATACTTAAATACGACATTCATACGTTTAATTATACTTAGTTTATGTTCTCCATACTTATTGTACCCTTAAACTATGCTTACATGTCAAAAACAATCCTTAAAACACTGAAAAACCCTAAAATACAAACTAGAGGGGCCTAAAGTGTCAAAAACCAAAAGTTGTCTGGAGGAGTGTCGCTGGCCGCGAAGGACCCCCCAAAACCTTACGCTGGCTGCAAGCCAGTCTGATCCGGAGACAGCCTCAACCAGCTCGTTGATTGGGCGATTTTTTGTGTGTTTTGAGTGGTTTAACTTGTGTTTCTTGTCTTAAATGTCCACCAAACAACCACCTAACACTTCCCTATAAATCCCAAGCCTAATCCTCACATTTTCCACTTTACGACTTGTTCAAAACACTCTCAAATCTGTCCATAATCAGCTGTCAAACAAGAGTTCGAGCAGAATCATACCTTCTTACAAAAACAAGCATAACTTTCTCATTTCTTGTCCGATTTACTTGATTCTTTTTCCTACATGCTTGGATTAACTTTAGCTTCATTTCCATTGGTTTTCCTCGGAGAATCAGGCCTTGGAACGTCGCCAAAAAGGCTCCAAAGTTCACTGTTCATTTCTGTTTTGATTAAATCTTTACTAAACTTGTTCAAACTTGAGTCTAACTCATCTCAAACCTATGTCCTTATGCTTATAACCACTTCTATGGTTAGTTAGGCTTAAAAACAAGGTTGAGACATTCAAAATCAAAGGATTAATAACATTCTGTTTTGTTCAAGGGTTTAACCCACAAGTGATGTTCAAGTTCAAGACTTGATGTAGGTGTGATTTAGGATTAACTTGGGTTGTCCTACATAAAATCCACACATTGCTTGATGATTTCTTATAAATTAGTGTTTAGTATTCTTGTATTACTTGTAGTTCATGACCCTCCTTGTATGTTCTTACATCAAGTGTAGTGGTGAACACTTAGAGGTGCCTAAATGGAATACATTCCTTCCTACCTCCTACATGATTTCTATGACAATAAAGAGGTTCCTAAATGGAGGATTTATCCTCCTACCTCCTGCTTGAACTATTGGACTTATTGATATATTACATAATCTATATAATACTTATATATACTATCAAAGTGTTCGAACCTTTGATGATGAATTTGTGTTCATTCGTCAAAGTACTAGATTACATCATCTAAGACCTAGTAACTTGTTACGATTCTAATGGGTATTAAACCTATGAAATCATTCTAACCCCTATGGGTTTTATAGTGTCAAGAACGAGTACTAAGTCTAGATGATTATTTTCATGTATACTTACCTTGTTATACTTTAAATTCCAAATCTACACATCCCTTAATCTTCAATCCAAACCCATTCATACACTAAATGTCATTAACTCGTCAATACTCGGATAATCAGAAGACTTAGCAAATTTGTGAGTACACTTGACCCATTTCCCTTTTAAATACACTTTGGGTGCAACATGTTTTACTTGTTAAACCGCACAATTCACAAACATACTTTTATTCATTCGATCCGTATACATGCCTTGTTATGCTTAGGTTCATGCTAGAATACATACTACTTGTTAACTCGGCTTAAACAATTATAGCGCTATATGAGTAGCACACCACCCGACGGGGTTTTGTTAAGTCTTTATTCTATAACGGTCTCGTTGCTTTTGTGATGAGGGATGCTAAATACTAGTGGACACTAGAGTTGACATATTGTTATGCAGGATAGTTTGACCTTGTATACCAAATGCTATGTTGGATTGAAAATACTTTTATACACATGCCACGAGTCTAAAACTAGTGTACTCGCCAATACCTTTGTATTGAACTATGCTTTTTAAAACATGTTGCAGGGTTAGCGATGATGTTGGTGTTGCATGGAATCTAGTAGGATGCTTAGATACACACTTTAAATTTTGTATTCCTATTGTGTTGTATTTCATTATTCATGTCTTTATATTTGTTTCAAATCCTCGTAATTGATTCTTTAGAAATGGAATGAAATTTTATCATTTAAATACTTGTCACAATTATTAGTGTTATGATGTTTCGAGCAATCTATTTCGTCTCACTCCGATGTTTCCGCTATCGGTTGGGGTGTGACAAGCAAGAAGCTGGAAGGGATTCAAAACACCAATGCTAAAATTAATTAAGACGGACTAGAAGTAATCTTAAGAGTAATACGAAAACCTAAACCAATACTCTCGATAAGTGTTAAATCGATTTCCCTGTTAGACAATCATGTGCATGATTACATCCATGTTGTAAAATCCAGACTAGCATCCGATTAATCGATAGTCAGAGGTTCACCAAGTAGTTTTCCTCTAATCGACCAATTAATCGATAGATGGTGAATGGGGGCCCTAGGCAACCCTAATCGGCCAAAATTCGGCAGTTCCGGAAAGTTTTCAGCCAACTACCGGCAAAATTCCAGTAATTTTCCAGTCAAACCTTGTAAATTTCGGTGATTAATATTGTCTCTTTAAAAAATGAGCCGCTGAAAACCTCTCTTGTTAAAAATTAACAATATAAAAATGTGTGTGCATATATATAAAACTGAATATTACGTATAAAATTCCCAGTCCAGTTAATCGCTGGTTCGTACCCTACCAGCCGATTAGTGCCTAGCGATTCTTACAACATTGATTACAACTCGATATCTTCCACTATATTTTCAATCGAAATATTACCCACTCGTTTCGAGTTTTCCAGATAATTCAAAAGGTGGAATATGAGACAAGAACCTTTAAATTTTGAGCCTACACTAGCTTCCTTAGTATAGTCTGTAGGAACTAGGTTCACTTTTTATTAAAAATATTAATAAAATAAATAATAACGAGACTCTCGTTATTTGTGGGAAATTCTTCTAGTACAATACCGGTTACAAAAATAAATAAACCAATATAAACTACAATTTAATTGTACCAATCTTGATTCAAGCCAGCGTCTTTGGAAAAACTTCAACCGCACCATCTTGTATAAACCTCAGACGGCCTGTTTCCAGGATACAACAACCGAAGCAGTAGTTGTACTGCCGGAGATGACTCTCGCGCCCGAGATTACACCGGGTATAATTTGGTGTTTATAAAATTTGGAACAATGCGAAGTTGTGTAAAATTGAGAGTACTCCTCTCAATGAAACATCGAGACTAAAGAGAATGCCTATTTCATTGTGTGTCTAGTATGAACAACCAAGTTCATATATATACACCTATAGTTTTAATCTTATTAAAACTAGTAATAAAATAACTATAACATTAATCTTGTAATAAACAAGATAATGAATATGACATTAATCCCTAATTAAATGGACTTAAGTGGTTAGTCAAAAAACGGCCATATTCATCCTGCCAATTGCTCTGTTACCGTTGCAGACATGTACGCGTAGTGCTCCTAGTTACTACTGTAACCTGCGCGCGCGCCATAACTGATCCGCAAATCCATGCAGCACACTACATGGACCTTACGCCATGCCATATGGAGCCGCGCGCCACACATATGTCATTGCGCATACCAGGACGCAACCTGGTCATGCGCCATCCAAACTCGTGTGCCATTAGCAGTCTTCGCCATGGCCAATGACGTGCGCCATGTGCCTAAGAAGCTTGCGCCGCATCGTCATGCTACATGCCATGGCATCCGCCTACGCCACCCAAGGGCGCGCCATAAGCGGACCCGCCATGTATCTGACCACGCGCTTATGGAAAAAAATACAAAGACGGTTTACGAAGTTCAAAGTGCACTACATAGGGCCTATAGCCCACGGCACACGCGCATATGTGCACGAGTACAAGGAGTGCTCCTCCTTACGAATCACTTTAAGTTTTGTCATCCCACCTAAGTGGGACAAGTTGACAAAACTAATCCATTTTATTCATCTTTGTTTGTTCCAAACATACAACTTCAAGATTCGATATCTCATTCATCTTAGCTCTTATTTGGACATAGTTTGAACACAAACCATAAATAATTATTTATACAACACATATATAAATATTATTGATGTCTAAAATATTTAGTGAAAAACTCATTTTCACTAAAATTTCCAACATAATCATGACCCGTCCATGCCGATATCTTATTCCAAACCAATTTAGCCACTGACCATTTAACAAACGAATGATCCACATCTTCCTCCTCAAGTGAACGAAGAGAAAATTGGATTCTAAGAATGAACAAGACACATGTCTAATGACTATTATGTTAAAGACAAAGATATTAATCAAAATGGATTCTTGGTTTGTAATAAAGATTTGGAAATCAGAAATATTGATTTGTTTGACGAAGATAATCAAATTTGATTCCGTAAATTACTTAATAATTAAATAAATATTTTCATAAATAATAGTCGCATTTAAGCATTCGGTGTGGTTTAATGCAAGCCAAGCCTAGCGAATCCAATTCAAGCCAAGCCATACAAGAGACGAAGAACCACAATACTTTCTTCCACTCGTGTGGTCCCCACTCCAGCCTGTGAGACTTCCTAACTCGTAAAACGACATCATTTATTGCCGTATCATTACGTTCCCTTTCCTTTCCTTGTACCACCTGTCCTGTCTCCCCCTCTAAATCAAAACCCATCTCCCCTTTCCTTCCCAAATCTCAATTCCAGTGAGAGATAGAAACCCATTTCAACCATCATTACATTCAAAATTTTCATCTAGCTTTGATTCTTCTTGTTAAGATCTTCTTCATTTTATATTAGCATCATGAGTAGTTCTCTGAACTATGATGCACTAAATTTCAAACTCATATTCTTCACCATCCTCCTTATCAACGCAACCGCATTGACTAACCAAAACCAAAATCCTAAATCCAACTCAACTCAGACTCAGATCAACTCCAACTCGGTCCTCGTCGCCCTTCTTGACTCACACTACACCGAGTTATCCGAACTCGTTGAAAAAGCTCTTCTTCTACAAACCCTAGAGCAAGCAGTTTCACAACACAACATTACCATCTTTGCTCCCAACAATGAAGCTCTCGAACGCCACATGGATCCAGAATTCAAACGGTTTTTACTCGAACCGGGAAATCTCAAATCACTACAAAAATTATTGCTTTTCCACATCATTCCGACCCGGGTCGGGTCGGAACAATGGCCGGGTCAGGATACTGGATCAGTAGCAGTAGCTCATCATAAAACGCTCTGTGTGGAAGAATCCGAAAATCGTTTACCGTTGACCCGTGGAAATTCCGGGGAGAAAATAGTGGGTGGGCTAGCGAAAGTTACTCGACCCGACGACGTGACCCGACCCGACGGGTTGATCCATGGGATTGAGAGACTGTTGGTACCTAGATCTGTGCAAGAAGAGTTTAACCGGAGAAGAAGTTTGACTTCAATTTCAGCGGTTTTACCCGAAGGAGCTCCGGTAGTGGATCCGAGAACACACCGGTTAAAAAAACCCGCTCCAGTTCCAGCTGGAGCTCCACCGGTTCTACCAATATACGACGCAATGGCACCGGGTCCATCACTAGCTCCGGCTCCAGCACCCGGACCCGGTGGGCCACGTCATCACTTTGACGGTGAGAGTCAGGTGAAAGATTTTATTCAAACGCTGTTACATTACGGTGGGTATAATGAATTGGCGGATATTTTGGTGAACTTAACGTCGTTAGCGACGGAAATGGGGAGATTGGTGTCTGAGGGTTATGTTTTAACGGTGTTGGCTCCGAATGATGAAGCAATGGCGAAACTTACTACTGATCAGTTGAGTGATCCGGGTGCACCGGAACAGATAATGTATTATCATTTGATTCCGGAGTATCAGACGGAAGAGAGTATGTATAATTCGGTTAGAAGGTTCGGGAAGGTTCAGTATGATACTTTGAGATTGCCGCATAAGGTGGTGGCGGAGGAGGCTGATGGGTCGGTTAAGTTCGGGTCGGGTGAGGGTTCGGCGTATTTGTTTGATCCGGATATTTACACCGATGGGCGGATATCGGTGCAGGGGATTGATGGTGTTTTGTTTCCGGTGGAGGAGACGAAGGAGAAACCGGCTAGTAAGGTTTCTCCGGCGACGGCGACTAAGGTCGTTGCAAACCAAAGAAGAGGTTCGTTTTCAAATGTTTTTTTATTACACGGGGTGACTAAAAAAAATATTAAGATTAGCAACTATGATTCAGAAATTATATAAAGATATTTTGATATAATAAAATAAAATAAAATTAAAAATAAAATTCTTGAAAAAAAAGAAACAAAAAAATTTAAGCATCAAATACAAATAGGACTTTAATAGCAAAATGTCAAAAAAATTATGATTTTATGGTACTAGTGTAATTATTATAGAATAATTACTCTATAAAATTACATAATTACTATATTAGTGTAAAATTGTGATTTGTTTTTGGATTCTGAGATTAAAATAAGTATCCAGGGAAAAGAATTTAAAAAAAATAATCTCTTCTTCGCTTTAAACATTAAAAGTATTTTGTATGTTAAAAGCTTATATATACAATAATTTAACTCTTACAAAATTATGACATTTGATGTCGCCTATAGATTTGTAATATTAATTACATCAACTGATTGACCGGAATTGTGGTAAGAAATTTTCCGGTGACCGGTGGTCGGTATAAATTTAAGTGATTTTTTTGGTGGGGTTGGGTCACATGGAATTATTCCTCCGCGTCTATTGCACTCATATTAGACTACCTAAAAGAATATACTACCTATTTTATAGTACAATTTTAATAGCATAAGATACAACACTCTATTCGAACGTAAATTATGGAAAGAAAAAGGAACATGATATATAATTGTGTCATTATGAGTTAGCCAATTTGGTAAACTTTTTCTGATTTTATTTATTAAAAGTACAACTTTTAAAGCACAAGATACACGGTTTTCCAATATTGGAAACTTTTGTACCACTTCCAAAAGTCTTGATTTTTAAGGCATTTTTTAATTTAAGGGATGTTTTTTAAATGTTGAGTTTATATATCAATGTTTTTGGTAAATGCAGGGAAATTATTGGAAGTAGCATGTTCGATGGCTGGCGTATTCGGACATTTTACAAGTTGTAATTGATGTATACATACATATATATTATGCAAAAAAGGTGGGTATTTACTTATTTATTTATTACATATAAAAAATGTGTATTGATTAAAAATGGAATAATATGATTAATTAAATATTATTTGAATTGGCAGTTGAATATGTTAGGAAAACTGTGTGGAAAATAGGACATAAATGGGAAACGAATGGTGCAGTTTGGCATGGAAGGAAGTTTTCCCCAGAGAATCAGATCCCCTCACATGAGAACAAAACAATCTCTCTTTTTTTATTATTTTTTATAATAATTTTCAATATTTTATTTCTTCATGATGCTGTATAAATACTGTAATTAGTAAAAAGAAAGTGATTTTTTATGTACGTATGTTTGATTTTTGCGAAAATTGTATTTGCCCAAATCTGCAAAATCTTGGGGCACAATTCTTTTCCACAAGGAAGATTGATTTTGATTCTTTTTATTTCCCTTAAATATATAAATGGACATTCTTTTCTTTATTCTAAAATAATTATAATTATTAATTAGAATTAAAAGGAATAATATTGACATTACTTTTTGTCTTTTTTTAAATGATAAAAAAATAGTATTATTTTTAGTTGGACTATAAACAAACATAGGTGTCGGTGGTGGGAAATCCAAAGTGAAATTATTTAATCGACTTTAATTTTGAGAGTTACAACCCAATCATTTTTTCTCTAAATTAGTCACTAAAATAGTTCCGCTACGTAGAGTGTCACGTCATCGGATATGAAGGATGAGCTTTAAAGGAAAGGTCAAGAGTGTGGTGATGAGCCTTTTTATATATACATATGTATGTGTGTGATAAGAAATCAATGGGCCCGTCGCAAACGTCAATGGAGGGACAATGAGGACGGGGACGGACCAAAGGGAGGTAGTGTGGACGCCCCTTGACAGGCCTCGACGACCTTAGGACGTCCCCCAACCCACTAGCCTAATAAGCATGTGTTATGGTATAATGAATGGTAAGAGCATAGTGTAATTTTACAAAGGTGCGGAGCAAACATGTAAAAATGTCTTACATCGAGGAGTATCTGAGTAATTAAATATATCTTATCTTACAAGTTTGTATGGATAATCTTATAAAGGGGGTGGGGGTGGTCACTAGTGATAAAATTCTATCACTCACAATATCCAATTATGTTTCGCTATGTCATCAACCATTTTTCCATCATTCACAATCTTTTTTAGTGGCGGTGGTCATCACTCACCACCACACCCAACAATTTCCCCCCAACCAACAACTACCCTCACAACTAACATATATCACGTCGTGAAAAAAATCACGGAATGGGCTTTTCGTTATTGTATCACGCGTGAATGTTATGGTGGCGGTGGAAGGTTTCTTTGTTCCACGCGTTGAAAATGCTATCACGCGTTGAACTTGTTGCCACCCCAGTGGCCTAAAGATATACAATCTATATATAAGAGAACAAGGTATGGTTCGAAGATGGTAGGTGCTTCAGGGCGTCACGTATGCGCCACATAAACGAGAAGACTCTATTGCCTCTTCTTAATAGCTAACATGGTATGGGATGGAGGTCCCTCTTTTCCTATCTCAACAATGGCTCCCTACCTTTAATAACTCACAGACACACAACACCTCGCGAATGCTCGTTATTGCAATGGCTGGCCTTCAATAACGCCCCCCCCCCCCCCCCCGCGTCCATGATATGGTGTGGGGGACGCTATTGAGCGAAGAATTGCTCAGGCATATGAATTCTTAAATTTTATCAAAAACTATGCATAACTTAATTTTATTGTTATAAATCAATAGATTTTTTTTTTATAAAAGTTTAATAAGCTTATATATAAACAAAGTTTATCTAGTTTTTTTTTCTTAAGGAGTGCAATGAGGACACAACTGCGTCACAAACACCCACTCGTCCTTCAACCGCATCCCCGTGTAATGCAACATCCGTGACTTCATCAACTATATACTACCCCAATGACGTTCGTAGACCCACCTTGCGTATTCTTAAGGAATGTACACAATAGTGATAATCTTGTATTTTTAGTAAGTGTATTCGGTAGTTATGAAATGATAACGTATTATAGAAAACAACGTTTCAGCTAATAAAAATAAGTAAATTAGAATTTTCTCAAATTTCTTTTATTACATGTTAAACCTTAGTGTTGGACATTCACACGCTTGTCCTTTTCATATTTATTATAAAGTTTAAGTCAATTTATATTATAAAAATTATACAAGCCATTTCTACATCTAATCATGAAAAAGACCTCACAACCATCTTACTTAAAATTTTCAGCGTTAAAAGTATTTGAGCTGAACGATTGGACCTTATAAAACCCATTTTAAGTAAAATATATACTTTTAAAAACAATAATTGCTGTAAGAATTCATATGACAAATGATCAGGGGCGGATCTAGGTGAAGCCCAGGGTGGACGGGTGCACCCGTTGAAAAAAGAAATTTAGTATATTTTTTAGTCAAAAAACCCGACCGCATCCCCTAAAAATATGCTTGAACCACTCATCCGCACCCCCAACAAATAATTTTTGGATCCGCCACTGCAAATGATAATAACTTATTCGGTCTATGCTCATGTTAGTATAACATATGGTAAAATGATAGGTACGTGTTAAGTATCAATAGAAGATGCAACTAAATTCCTTATCATATAAATGATGAATATTTGAACAAACTACAAAAGGTTTTACCCTTATGAATTCAAAAACTTTAAACTTTGATTTGAAAATTTGAGATATGGTAGTTTATTGGATGCACAATCAAAATTCAAATAAAAGAAGATACCAAGAGACATGATTTAAAACCAATCATTCAATTTTTATTATATCTTCAATAACCCATAACTATTTATAAAATATACATTATTGCATGTTACATTTAGGAAAATTCAGGGATGAAGGGTCTAGAAATATAATTAGTATTTTGGTTTGATGAGATGTTGCTGATACATTTGGTTGAATGTATATTTATCAAGTTTATGATTGATGAATACCACCAACTCCGACTTAGCTAGTTCTTTTTTTCTTCTTCTTTATCAATGTTTCATTCATTTTATATAATTTGAAAATTTGACCATCTTTTATTTTACTTTATTTTTAAAAGTTGACCACTTTTAATTTTTTTTGAAAGGTAAACTTTATTAAAACAACGGCCGGCCTGACAAAAAAACACAGGACCGCATCAGACCCGATTACATCATGTACATAGGGAATCTATACCAATGTCTCCAAACCAAATTACAATGATTGGACCTACTATTTAACCATAAAACACTAAGAGCCTTCACCTTCCCGATGATCTCTTCGCTACTTCCTTTGCCATCAGAAAAAATCTTCGCGTTCCTTGCCTTCCAAATGCACCAGCAAGTAATCGACACAAGACCTCTGACGATATCCTTGTAAGCCTTATCCCCATTAACATTCTTATACAAGTCAAGAATATCCGCAAGAGAAAAAACATAAAAAGGGGTATTCTAACCCAACTGCAGAACCGGCTCCACACCCTATGCGTAATCTGACAAGCTGTGAAAAGATGATCCACCGATTCGGACTCCTCTCCGCACAACACACAATGACCCGAGTCGACCGTGATGTTCCTTTTAGCAAGAGCAATTTTGGTTGGAATTCGATCAGACATCACCCTCCATAAAAATATGTTTACCTTGGACGGAACCCATTTGCATCCCATAACCGAGTATACGCTTCCAGAATCCGGAGGATTGAAGCATAAATGTTTGAACGATCGAGCTGAGTACAGACCAGAAGAGTCCGGCAGCCACCTCCATTTGTCACTGTCCTCATTTCTTTGCACACCCTCCACAGCCGCTAAGCATAGGTTCAGCTCCGCCAGTTCCTCAGCCGATTCTGGGTATCTAACCCAATCCCAGCTCACCGACGGAGAACCACCCTGCGCTGAAAGTCTGTCCTTAACCGAGCAACTCTTGACTTTTTCTAACGCGAACAGCTTAGGGAAAACAACCATTAACGGCGCGTCTCCTACCCAAAGGTCGATCCAGAAACGAATACTTTGCCCATTCCCCACTATGCCTTTGAAAAAACTGTTGAGCCTCTTTCCTTTTAAAACAGCCTTAGCCTCCGTCTTGACAATGTTCTTCCAAACACCCGTTAACGCCATGTTACACGGGAAATAAGACCAATTCCTAGACTTACCGTGGCACGCCAAAATGACCCTTCTCCAAAGGCTCTCTTCTTCCACCCTAAAGCGCCACACCCATTTGCATAGGAGAGCATCATTCACCAAATTGAGCTTGCTCAAGCCAAGACCTCCATATTTTTTAGGCAAAGTAATTTTCTCCCAAGCCACCCAATGTAATTTCTTAACATCTTCCGAACCTCCCCATAAAAAATTCCTAATGATTGATTCCAAGGAATGAATCACTTTAGCCGGTGCCTTAAAGATCGAAAGGAAATAAATGGGAAGACTTTCAAGGACCGCTTTTATAAGCACCAACCGACCACCTATAGATAGAGTCTTAGCCTTCCAAGACGCGAGCCGATTTTTAACAATGCTAATGATAGAATCCCAATTTCGAATCGTGTTCATGTTTGCCCCTAAAGGAATGCCCAAATACTTAAAAGGAAAAGCCCCTCTTTTACACCCCACCGACGAAGCCATAAAATCGATCACCTCGTCTCCAACTCCAACACCGAACATGTTGGATTTATGGATGTTGATTTTCAGCCCGGAACAAGCGTAAAACACCCTCAAGATTCTGCCTACCGTTAAAATATTACCTTCTTCCCACTCCCCCAAAATAAGCGCGTCATCGGCGTAGAAAAGATTTGAAACCATCGGGCCCCCATTAGGAAGTTGCACACCTATAAATCGACCTATGGAACATGCCTTAGAGACCATACATGATAAAGCTTCAATCACAACAAGAAAGAGGAAGGGCGAAAGAGGATCGCCTTGTCTAAGACCTTTCTGACACTGAAACTCGAAAGTCAGGGATCCATTGACAAGAACCGAGGATCTAGTGGACATAAGCACCCCTTTAACCCATTTACACCAAACCCTTGGAAACCCCATTTGATTCAACATATCAAGTAAAAATTCCCAATTAACGTTATCGTAAGCTTTCTCAAAGTCAATTTTGAAAATAAAAGCTTTTTTACCTGCTTTTCTCAACCACGACCACACTTCACTTAGAATCATAGGACTGTCGAGGATATACCTATCCTTAACGAAAGCTGATTGGGCTTCGGAAATGACGCTTCCTATCACCTTCTTCAAACTTTTAATGTTTTCAATAACTTAATTTTGCTATGTGTGAAATTAAATTGGTAATGATTGTTGTTTTCTTTGTTATTAATGTAAATAACACACTACGAAATAGTCCTTGAATTGATTTGGTTTACTTAAACAATTTAAAAAAAATGCTAGAATTGATTCCCCTTATCGCATGGATCGGTTTTATAACGTAATTTGAACGTACTGAATTGTTTTCGCTATTGCTTATCGATTAAACGTAGACCAATTGAAAATGTTCATAAAAATAAGAAAGTTAAAGTTTTGAATTCAGGAGAAGTGTATCCAAACTATTAGATAAATTAAAGTTAAAAAATGTCATGACGTCGAAACGTAAACCAGCTTGAATTTATAATGATATGTACATAAACGTCAAAACACATCAATAAAATAAGCACCAAAAACGTATTATATTTGACATGACTCATGAAACATAAAGTAAATTGAATTTATATCGTCTAATAAAAACGTATTATATCAGACATAACTCATTTTGGAAAAAAAATTACATCGAAACGTATACTAACTTGAATTTATACCGGCACATACATAAAAATAAACAAGTAAAACTCGAGAGGGGTAAAAAATGTCAATTTACAAAGTTTTTAGAAACTTGAGATGGGTGAAATTAATAATAATTATTATACAAACAAGAATCCCACCCCACCCCCCCCCCCCCCCGCGACGGACGCGAGAGGGTGCATAAGGCACTAAAAACAAATCGAAATGCTAACGTTAAAAAGTAGATTAACACTGATTGCACCATAATATAAAACAAAATTTACAATAAGTACTTGTTTTTAACAACGCACTACACCCTAACCTATTTTTTCACACCACTAGCATTTTCATAACGTGCGCGTATCGCGTCACTTGGCCCTGAAGCTCGGTCTGTAACACCCGGTGTTTCGAAAGTCAAAGTCAAAGTCAACATTGAAGTCAAAGGAAGAAAAGATTGCTAATTGCGATCTGTCATTCCTTGCTCAACTGCTGTTTTGACTTCTTTGACTTGTAAATAGTCTCTTTACTTTGTTACGTTAGTTGTATTATGTGGAGTACTTGTTAATAATCGAGGTTTAATCGCTATTTATCACATGTTTTATCGCATCGCAATCGCATTCGCAACTCTAATTGTGCATTCTGGATATTGTTTTACGTGTGTGTACGCCTTTATGTGCTACTTGTGCATGTTTATTTATGTATATGTTGTGGTGATTATCGAAATGCAATCGCAACGCTATCGCAATCGAATCGCAGACGCTAAACGCAAGATATTAAGGATGATTGTATGTTAGATATATAGTAGTTGGGATTAATGAGAAATTCTATCGAATCGCAAAACCTAACACGTGAATCGAAACAGCAAAACTCGTCGCGCCGAAGACTCGAATCGAGTGGCCGGCCGATCGAGTGGCCAGCCGATCGAGTTGCCAGCCGATCGAGCTGCCACCCGATCGGGCTGCCACCCGATCGACCAGCCACTTTCCCCACTTTCCTTTTTGGGAAACCCTATAAATACCTCTGAAGGGGTATGGTCCCAGATCTCGCGTCAGCATCGACCGCGAGTGACCATTACCCTTATCAATACCCCCACTAGCTAACAACCTACCTGTGTCCGTGCGGGAACGCGCAGACACAGTGGTTGAATCCAATCTGCCCAATGATGGAGGAGGACTTACCTGGAATATGAGAACGGTATAGTGATGCGGTATGGCACCGCATCTGGTGTATGAAAACGAAAGCGTTCACAGCGATGCAGCCTAGCACCGCATCCAGTGAACACTTCTATCAATACAAAGGAGCTGGATAACAACAACAGTCACCACGGACGACGATGCGGCTTGGCACCGCATCTCGCGTATTTCTTGATCAAAGAGTGAGACGCGGTAACATCTACAGTTACCGCAAACAGCGATGCGGCCCGCACCGCACCGCATCCTGTGCACTCAGCAAGTGGGACTGACACCACAGAGCGAGTAGCACCAATGGCAGTCGCCTGTCAGGTCTACGTAAGCGACAGACTGACGTGGCGTCACCTCCACAGCCGACATGCCTGACACACCTGCAAAGGTGCAGCATGCCATCAGTCTATCCATCCACCTCCTCCTTCACTCCTCGGCTATAAATACCAATCCCAAACCAGGTTTGAGGTATCTCTTCACAACTCTCTCACTACTACTACTATCATACTTTGCTTCCCAAGCAGACTACTGATTCTCACGCCGGAGAGTGGTAACAAGGAGCACCCCCCACCCCATCCTCCTTGTTACGAGTCACGGTTTGTTTCCTTGTGCAGGAGATCAACCGGCAGGCGATCCAACCAGCGATCCTCGAGAGGAAGGGATTAACCCTTCTTGGCGAGACCAGTGTGTTAACCCTGCCCGGTTAACCATTGTTTCATCATTGGCGCCCACCGCTACTCTTAAGCACTTTTTTGTACCATCCCTCTCCCTTTCAAAAGATCATGTCTGATCGTCCGAATAACACTACTGGGGATAACCTAAACCCCACCAACTCAGGGACTGCGAGGATCACTCCTCCAAACCCAAATCCCAACCACATTGGCACATCAACGCAAAGGGGTCCATCCCTAATGTTCGGACACGACCTATCACAGTACGCATCTGTGATCCCTCCGGACATGGACCCTCACACCTGGTATGACCAGCAGACAGCCCTGCTGGCCGCAACATACAACCGAGCTTGCGCTGAAGCGTAAGCACAAGCCGGGCCTACCCCGGCACCACATACACCTGCTTTTCGTATTTTACAATATGACGGCAGGGCACCCTCACGTCCAGCCTCCAGAAGCAGGCGTGAAGACCGCGGATCCTCTTACTGTGAGGTCCGCACAATAAATGAGGACGATTGCTCATATGGGTCTCGCACCAGAGGCCCAATACAAAGCCGCCTGGGCCCCCAAGGCGATAACAGGCGACAATCCACAGTCCACCGCAGTTCCGGCATCCAAAGCCGGCTGGGACTGCTGCCCCAACACGAAGGATATGGCCGTACCGACCCAGACGACCATACATATTGTGGGGATGCCACTAGCAGCAGACCGGGAGGACGTAACTATTCTCCTCCCACTCACCCCCGCAACACATACCTCCGCGCTGGAAAGCGCCCAGAGAACCAACCCTACAAGCCAAGAGCCGCGGCCGAAAACTCTAAATTCGCCCCAAGAATCGCACGCGCCCATGTTACCACCACAAAATTCCCATTCAACATTGGGAAATACAACGGTTCATTCGACCCGGACGATCACATGAACATTTTCATGGGCGCAGGGTGCAACAGCAGGTGGGACGAGCCCACCTGGTGTCATTTTTCCCCCAGACCCTGACGGGTCTGGCCAGGGCTTGGTTCGATTCTTTGCCAGTAGGATCACTGGCCTCATTTGAGGAATTACATGCAAAATTCCTCGCACATTTCAGCCAGCAGCGACATCATGAACATGATTCAATCGACGTCATGAATATCTGGCGCAGGGACGACGAATCTCTCGAAGCATTCGTCGTCCGATACAATAAAGAATGCCAGGAGACAGGCGACGTGGCCGACCAAATGGCACGTAACCACTTCATCAAAGCCGTCAGAGATGAACAGATGGTTATGACTATCTCCGGCAAAGACGGCTTGCCGAAGAAATGGGAGGATGTCATGACTGCGGTCAAGACATACGCCCAGACTCAGCGGTCCCTTAAACCGCACCTCGCAAAGGCACAGCCCCAAGCGGAAGGCCAAACCTCCTGCTACGAGCCCAAGCGCAACAACCGGGACACAGGGAATCGCGGCAGCGATTCCAAACCTTATTTCCCGCGCACCAACCAGTTTGACGCAAGGGCAACAATTAACGCCCAACGGGATAACCGGGCATCAAAGAAAGAATCTCGGGACCGCAACTGGACCGAGATCACTAGGTCGCCAAGCAAAGTCCTTCTTACGGACGCGCAGTACCTGCAACCGGCCCAACCAATGAAGTCCAAGAAAAATCAAGATCTCACTCTCTATTGTGAGTATCACAAGGACTCGGGCCACACAACAAACAACTGCATAAGTCCCCGACTGGAGATTGAGCGAGCCCTAAAGGAGAGGAAACTGCGGCACTTGTTGCCCGGTGGGCAAAAAGCCACCAAACGCATCACCCCCCATGGCGAGGGCACCTCCTCAGGGAAGAGGACCATGTATGTGGCCTCAACCCATATGATCAACGGAGGCAAAGGAAGGCCGCGCAAGGCGGCGAGAAGACCGGACAATGACTGGAAAGACGAGCAAGTCGTCTTCCCAAAAGTCCGAGGCGGTCCGCGCGACAGGCGCGCCGTCGTTATCACCGGCCAACTAGCTCATTACTGCACCGAGTGATTATTCATCGACCCGGGCAGTACTTCTAATATCATATATGAGCAGTGCTTCAACCAGTTCAATCAGGAAGACAAAGATCGGTTGCAAGCAGTGGATTACCCGTTGGCCGGGTTCGCAGGGGAAACTGTCTTTCCCCTTGGCCAAATTACGTTCCCTGTGCGCCTCACCAGCGGAAGGCACACACGAACAGAAGAGGTAAACTTCATGGTTTTACCTCATACTTCCAAATATGACGTGCTCCTTGGGAGAGAATCCCAAGGTGATTTCAACATGATTACGTCCGTACCCCATTCTACAATCGGTTTCCCAACCGAGACAGGGGTCGCGATAATATATGCACGCAGGGAAGTTATGACGTCGGACGAACTGCGTCCGACGAAGATAGCAAGGCCAACCCCCAACAACCAACTAGAAAAATGGGTCCTCAACGCAAAATACCCAGAACAAAAGGTCACGTTGGGCCACGCCTTGTCCCCCAACACCAGAGCGCACCTGAAGCAGCTGCTCTTCAGGAACCAAGATATTTTTGCGTGGGCACCCGCAGACATGACCGGGGTCCCACGCGACATTGCGCAACATTTCTTAAATACCTTACCAGGTATCAAGCCGGTGATCCAAGCCCAACGCCACCTTGGATCCGCAAAAAACCAGGCGATGCGTGAGCAGGTCGAAGAACTGCTCTCCGCAGGCATCCTGCGGGAAGTCAAGTACCAGACTTGGTTGTCCAACCCAGTCATGGTAGAAAAGCCATCCGGGGGCTGGCGCATGTGTGTCGATTACAAAGACCTCAGCAAAGCCTGTCCCAAGGATTGTTACGCACTTCCGGAAATCGACGAAAAGGTCGATAACCTCACACCATTTCGATGGAAGTGCTTCCTCGATTGTTACAAAGGCTACCACCAGGTACAGATGGCAATCGAGGATGAAGACAAAACGGCATTCCGCACCCCTACCGGAAACTACTGCTATACAAAAATGTCGTTTGGGTTGCGCAACGCGGGCGCAACCTATCAAAAACTAATGAACGACACTTTCCGCGGGCAAATCAGCAAAAGTGTCGAAATCTACATGGACGACATGGTCGTCATGAGCATGGAAGTGGATACCATGCTCACTGATATCGAAAGAACATTCCAAGCTCTGCGAAGCGTCAATATGAAGCTCAATCCAGGGAAATGCTCGTTTGGAATGGAAGAAGGCAAATTCCTTGGATTCATCGTAACCAAAGATGGATTCAAGGTAAACCCGGAAAAAGTTCAGGCGATCGAGCGCATGCCATCGCCTTCAACGATGAAAGAGATGCAACGACTAGCCGGCAGGCTAGCCGCACTAAATAGATTCTTAGCCAACCATGCAACTAAGTCTTATCCTTTCATCAAGATCCTGCGGAACTGTCTAAAGAAAGAACAATTTTAATGGACCGCAGAGGCTGAAGATGCCTTCCGGGAAATGAAGGAGTGTTTGATACAACTCCCAACTCTAACCGCACAACGCAAAGACGAACCACTTATATTATACCTTCCCGCCGCAGACAATGCGGTGGGTGCGGTACTAATAGTGGAGCGAGAGGGAGTTCAAACACCCATCTACTACATTAGTAAGATGCTCAACGACCCAGAAACAAGATATTCAATAATGGAAAGTTGGTACTAGCACTAGTACTCGCATCAAGACGGTTGCGACGCTACTTCGCAAATCACGTCATCACGGTGTTAACCAACTACAGGATCGGCCCGATCCTATCCAAACCTGACATCTCTGGGAGATTAGCAAAATGGGCAATCGAGCTGGGCGCGCTCACGCTAAACTACAAGCCGCGCCCCGCAATCAAAGGCCAGGTCCTGGCAGATTTCGTCGCCGAGGTACCGACAAATCGCATTCAAGAATGCGAGGAAGAACAAAACCCTGCATGACCACCACCTTCTTCAGAAATATGGGCACTTTTTACTGATGGTGCGTCCAATGAAGAAGGTGCGGGCGCAGGTCTGCGACTCGTCAGCCCCGATGGCCAAGAGCTTACATATGCAATCCGCCTTGATTTCAAAAGCACAAATAACGAGGCAGAGTATGAGGCTCTATTGGCAGGGCTACGTCTAGCAGTCAAGCTCGGCATACAGCATCTGGAAGCACACGTCGACTCCTTGTTAGTTGCAGGGCAGGTGCGTGGTGACTATACCGCAAAAGGGGATATCATGATCCTCTACCTCGAGCAAGCCTTACAACTAAAATCAAAATTCACTTCCTTCAATATCCGTCATATCAACAGAAGTGAAAACAAATCCGCGGATGCACTGTCAAAACTGGCGTCCACCAGCTTCCAACACTTGGCAAAGGAGATACGCATTGAAATTCTGCAGAATCCCTCAGTACCCCTGCGCCAAGTGAACGTCATCCAGTACGATACAACATCCTGGATGACACCAATCATTGCATACTTGCAATCAGGTGTGACTCCCGAAAGCAAATCAGAGGCACCTGATGTGCGTTAGGTGTAATATAATTTAGATGTATATTTAAGCCCTTTTTACACTTTTAACCAAGTTTTAAATTTATAAAACACGATATTTACTAACACTAAACACACATATGGGCAAGTGCACCCATCGTGGACGTAGTATAGTGTTGGTAAGATACCGAGGTCGTCCAAGGACACAAGAGCTTTTAGTACCGGTTTATCCTCAACGTCTAATCAAATCAAAAAGTTAGAAAAGGTTTTTAAACTAAGAAAATAAAAACTAACTAAATGCTGAAAAATAAAATAAAAATAAAAATAGATAGACAAGATGAATCACTTGGATCCGACTCGTGTATTAGTATACCTTTGATTATTTTCGCACTTTTGCACTTGTTTAAGAGATTATCTTAGTTATTGTAGTAGGCCCCTCTTTTGAAGGCGGCGTTACCCTCAACCCAGTAGTTTGAGTCAGCAAGGATACAATCCTAAAGGGTTGGATTATTGGAAGATAATGAATTAAGTTATTAATGCAAATTATGGTAGGCCCCGCTTTTGGCGGTGACGTTACCCTCGGCTAAGTAGTCTGAGTCAGCAGGGATACAGTCCTAAATAGCCGGGTTATAGTATTAATAGTAGTTAACTTATGAGGGGGTCAAAGAGTTTGGATCCCCGCCATCCAATACCTATGGGCATTGAAGGAGATCCTACTAAATTTGACCCAGGTCCCTTGCAGGACCTCTAAACGCTGAACAAGGGCAAGACCCTTACCAAACCGTTCCCTTAACCCCCGACCAGGTAGCCAACATACCTCCATATAGACCGTGGAGATATGAATGGTGAAAATCTTTTATTTTATATAGACAGTAAAATAATGCCAAGACACCACGGACAAACGATAAGGAAAGATCACCTTCAACATAAGCAACTAGTTATTAAAGTCATTAATACAAAACCAAATAAAAAGTGCAAAAGATTAAAAATAAAAAGTATTATACTAAACACTTGTCTTCACCAAGTGATGTAAGAGACTTAGGCAAACATGGCCTTGATTGTCAAGAACTCTTACGATCAATCTTGGATCCCGAGATGACTCACACACTCTATGATGGACAATGGATGATGGTGGTGGATGATGGTGTTGTGATGGTGGTGGGTGTTGGATGAAGTGTGAGAGAGGTGGTGTGCCAAGGGATGAGTTGAAATGAAACCAAGCACTCCTATTTATAGGCTGAACAGAAGGCTGGGCACGGCCCCGTGTCCGCTGGACACGCCCCCGTGCCTGTCTGACACTCTCTCTCTTCATTAATTGTAATTCGCAATTACAATTAATGCGCCTGCTGTACTTTCGCCACGCCCCCGTGTTCACTGGACACAACCCCGTGGTGGGCAATAGAAGCTTCTATAGGTTTGTCTTTTCTGCTGCTTCTTGGGCACGGCCCCGTGCTGGCTGAGCACGGGGCGTGTTCAGTCTTCTGCCTTCTCTATTTTGCTTGGGAGGATGCCGTTGAGGGGTCGGGCAGTCCACTTATGTTCCTTTTCTTGTATTTATGTTAGATTTAGTTGTCTTTTTGCTTCTTTTGTGAATTTGAGCTCATTTAATCCTGAAAGTACAAAAGGAAGACAAAAACACTCTTTTTCCAACATTAGTACTTAAAAAGGGTTAGTTTTATGCCTTATTTAATGTAATTTATATGTTGCATTTTACACACATCAAATACCCCCACACTTGAACTTTTGCTTGTCCTCAAGCAAAACTCTTTAATTTGTGGCTTACACTCCCAAATAGAATAGGTAGAAGAGAAGGTTTTGGCTTGTCATAGAGTGTTGAGAATCCAAGATCTTTTTGGGTTTTATTTTTATTTATTTACAATCCTATTCGTTATGATTTGTTTCGAACGTTTCATAGGAGAAATTACTTATTTGGGCATAACATGCCTTTTTAAAATTCCATTTATATACAAGTTCACATACCTCACGGGAGAAATCACTCACACTCGGCCGAAGGTGTATTTTTAGTGAATCACTCGAGAGCGGCATGGAACTTATTCCTACCATAAGCTTGCTAAGCAATCAATCTTCCTCCTTTTTAACTTGTTACCTTTGTAAATATCAAGAGGACTTTTTTGGGTAAAGGCTTGGGCTAAAGGTGGGTGAATGGGTTAGTAGAAAAGGGCGAAAAGCGTAAAAAGCGTCGGTTTTCGTAAAACACTTTGTTTTAGTGACTTTTTATTTTGAAGTATTTCTCCAAACAAGCTTTTTGTTTTAAGAGCTTTGTTTGTTTATTTCTAACTTCATCATTCATCATTTTTTTTAGTCACACGAAAAACCGAGCTTGTTACTAAAATAAAGGGTAAAAATAAAAAGGGTTTTTGGTGGGTAAAAGGGTTTTAGGGTAAAGAAATGAAAGGTTTAGGCTCAAAGGGGTTAACTAGGGGGATTTTGGGTAGGTGGTAAAAAAAAAAGAAAAATAATGGTGTAGAAAGAAAAATGGTTAGTCCTAATGCCTCCATCATTTACTTACTTGGGTTTAAGTTGGTAAGGACCGGGAATGAATCGTCGTGGCAAGTTCTAGAGTTGCAAGAACCAAGCGGCTATTCACACAAGAAACGAAAAATGAGCATTTAGTCTAAGGATGTAAATTTGTATGCTCAATAAAGGCTCAAAAACTCACTTTTGTGGGAATGGGTTTTTAATGTGATCAAGTATATATAATCAAATTTTAACTAGACTTGTTATGCCGTTTCATAATTTTCTTATGTTGGTTCTTGTTATCACGACGCTCTCGGTTGTAAATTTTATAAAAATATAACCTTATTAATCTTGGTATTCCTAACTTAAACTTTAGACAAGTAAAAAAAATGACATTTTTTTTTTGAAAAAAATTTGGGGTGTTTAGCGGTTCCAATAGAGTTTTGTGTAAGGCTTGTTGTTAGGACTTGCAAAATTTCAAGGTTTTAGCTCCCCCCACACTTAAATTACACATTGTCCTCAATGTGTCCCAAAAATAAATTTTTAGGTTGATTGGATGTGTAATGAGGTGTTAAAAAGCAAAGATTTATGTTACTGGCAGTCTGGACACGGCCCCGTGTCCGCTGGACACGACCCCGTGGTGAACTGCCAGTAACGAAAACTTACAGAAGGTGAACACGGGGGCGTGTTGGTTAGATACGGCCCCGTGTCTGGCAAATAATTGCAGGTCAGTAACCAAACAGCAGGTCTGGGAGATGAACACGGGGGCGTGTCGGCTGGACACGTCCCCGTGTGGACAGTCTGTGAGCCTGAAAAACAGGTTTCGTCTCCCGGTTTCTCCATTTTGGGCTATTCACACAAGAAACGAAAAATGAGCATTTAGTCTAAAGATGTAAATTTGTATGCTCAATAAAGGCTCAAAACTCAGTTTTTGTGGGAATTGGTTTTTTCTATGTGATCAAGTATATATAATCAAATTTTAACTAAGCTTGTCATGCCTTTTCATAATTTTCTTATGTTGGTTCTTGTTATCACGACGCTCTCGGTTGTAAATTTGTAAAAATATAACCTTATTAATCTTAGGATTCCTAACTTAAACTTTAGACAAGTAAAATAGAGTTTTGTGTAAGGCTTGTTATTAGGACTTGCAAAATTTCAAGGTTTTAGCTTCCCCCCACACTTAAATTACACATTGTCCTCAATGTGTCCCAAAAATAAATTTTTAGGTTGATTAGATGTGTAATATGGTATTAAAAGCAAAAATTTATGTTACTGGCAGTCTGGACACGGCCCCGTGTCCGCTGGACACGACCCCGTGGTGAACTGCCAGTAACGAAAACTTACAGAAGGCGGACACGAGGGCGTGTTGGTTAGGCACGGCCCCGTGTCTGACAAAAATCTGCAGGACAGTAACCAAACAGCAGGTCTGGGAGGTGAGCACGGGGGCGTGTTGGCTGGACACGTCCCCGTGTGGACAGTCTGTAAGCCTGAAAAACAGGTTTCTTCCCCCAGTTTTTCCATCGTGGCCTTTTAAGTGCTAAGGCTTAGCACTCCAAGCCTTGGTTTGTACTTGTTTCATCACTTAATACCACACCAAGCAACACAAACATCCTACATTACCATAGTTAATTGTCTCAAGCATAAAGTAAAAGAAAAATAAAACGGAAAATAAAAGTAGTCAAGGAAAGTAAATTGTTCAACACTTGGCACGCAGGCCACAAACTGTTCGATAGATAAAGGGACTTAAACCTGTGGGCTCGCCGTCAACCCGCTCCTGCTCCTTCAAAACCCCCTACTCCATGTCTTCATCGCTATCATCACCTCCATCCCCATGCCCTGCCATATACTCCCGGATGCTGCTGATATCGTCTTGTATATCGTTGATGTTGCGTTCAACAGCTCCAACCCGGTGGAATGTGTTGTTGGCGAGGTTGTAGGTGTTCCTGGTACACATGAGGTTTTCCTGCAAAAGATCATGTAAGCTTTGAAAGTTAGGAAAACCGCCTCCTTGTGAGGAGGATTGACCCGGATCACCATGGGGTTGATACTGGTAGTGGGGAGGTGGTGCGTGAAGAACTAAGGCCTCCTGTGGGTTCCATGCATAGCCTTGCGTCCGTTGGAAGCTCACCGACCCGTCTTCCGCCTCATAAAGTAAGTTCATGGCTCGGCAAATGTGGTAGTCAACTCGTCCCGACCATGGGCTTCTTTCAAAGGACCTCGGAATTCGCGTGAAATGCTTGAAAAGACGGTACACCCACCCTCCGAAGAAGATAGGTGTTGGAGCGCGAGCAAGGCGGTTGAGATACATGTTTCGTAAGAGGAGATATGGAACATCCAGAGGCTTCTGGTTGTGGATACAGTGAAGGACAACCAAATCTTTCAACCCTACAACGCCACTACTGTCGTGACGTTGGTTAAGAGAGTATGTGAGGAGCCTGTGAATGTAGCGATAGAGCGGATCCCTCAGCTTAGTACTCTTGGTGCTGCTAGGGTTGTAGATTCCTTCACCGATTTGAGCCCATGCGGCTTGACGTTCATTTTCATCCAAGTCTCGTAATCCCCCGGTATTTTCCTCGTTTCCCGATTCCTCTTCCCCGTACAGTCCTATTATAGCTCCAAACGGTGCCATAGAGATCGAGTACTTTGTCCCGCCACACCGAAATGCAACCCCTTCATTGTCGAACGGGTCACACCTTGAAGTGAAGGTGAAAGTACGGTAGAACTCCATGGTGCATTGATGCACCGACCGAATCCGAGTGTTCAATGCAACTGCTAGTGGTCCCGTAATGATGTTGTTGAATCGGTCCAGCTGGTTTACCAAGGTTAACAGGTCCGTGCATGCTCGCCTGGGGTACTCCTCGGGTCTTGTTCGAAGTATTTCGTATCTTGCCCTAGCATCGAGCTCACTTGCATTGAACCTTGTGAACTTTGCCATCTGAAAGAATACACCAAAAGTTAGCACGAAACAATGAGATTCTTAAAGAAACTGCAAACAGCGGGCTGGACACGGCCCCGTGTTCAGCGGGCACGGCCCCGTGTCCAGACGTCTGTAACCCAAAAACTTCATTTTTCGTCCCGGTCCCGAAAATCTGAAAATTTTTGGCCAAGTATGTGCGGTTTCCCCCGAAAATGAAACCCTAAGTGTCGTTTTTCCCAAAACAACCCGTTTACCCTTCCAATTTCATCTTTTTCGGTTCAAAAACAAGGGTTTGAGGTTTTGGTGAGAAATCGGACAAATCTATCAACAATACAAGTGTATTTACTTTCCATAATACTAATCTAAACTAATACTAACAGATTTCATCAAAAATTTGAAGTTCGATCCGGATGAACTTGAAGAACCCTAGATTTTTCCCCAAATTTTTGATGTTTAACTACATGCAAGTAACTAATCTAACTACTAATGATGATAGAATCATACCTTGATATTGTTAAACGTGGAGGTAACGTCGAAAATCTGCCGAAAATCGCCTTGAACCAGAGCGTTTTCGGCAAAACGGGGCGTGTGGAATGAGGTAACTGTTATGAAAAGAGGGTTTTATCCCGACAGTTGCCTCGACACGGCCCCGTGTCCAGCGGACACGGCCTCGTGCCGAGCAAAAGTTTTAATTTTTTTTTTGTGCTCATGTGTAGGCCCCTGTTTTTCCGAAAAATGGTTAGAAGACTTACCGGTTTTTGATGTATACTCGCTTGTTCGTAACATGTCGGGTATGATGTGGATGCTTTTCATTCATCAACCGTTTGAAGTGAGATCTCCTCCTCTTCATCCTCAATGGATCCTCGATAGAGTTTTAGCCGTTGGCCATTGACTTTAAATGGTATACCATTTCGAGCTTTAATTTCTACTGCACCGTGAGGAAAAACATGGGTGACGGAAAAAGGTCCTGACCACCTAGATTTTAGTTTACCCGGAAATAATCGAAGTCGTGAATTAAACAACAGAACTTGATCTCCTATCCGAAATTCATTAGACTTAATATATTTATCATGTAAATTTTTCATTCTTTCCTTATAAATTTCGGAGTTAGAGTATACGTAGTTCCTTAATTCGTCTAATTCATTCATTTGACAGAATCGATTTTTACCTGCAGTTTCTAAGTCTAGGTTTACGTTTTTTTATTGCCCAGTAGGCTCTGTGAGCTATTTCTACCGGCAAGTGACAACTTTTTCCATAGACGAGCTTATATGGGGTTGTGCCTATAGTGGTTTTATAAGCAGTTCGAAAAGCCCATAAAGCATCGTCTAATTTATCAGCCCATTCCTTTTTATTTAAACCTACGGTTTTTTCAAGTATTCGTTTTAAACCTCGGTTAGTCACTTTGGCTTGCCCATTTGTTTGAGGGTGATATGCTGTTGAGACCCGATGATAGACCCCATACCTTGTTAATATTTTTTCGAGTTGATGATTGCAAAAATGGGTACCTCTATCACTTATCAAAGCTTTTGGTGTTCCAAAACGAGAGGATAATTTTTTCAGAAATTTTACCACTACTCTTCTGTCGTTTGTTGGAAGAGCTTCGGCCTCTGCCCATTTAGACAAGTAATTGACTGCCACAAGTATATATTTGTTTCCTTTTGACGGTGGGAAAGGTCCCATAAAATCGAGTCCCCACACATCAAAAATTTCACAAACGAGAATGCCGTTTTGAGGCATTTCGTTTTTGGAAGAAATATTACCTGATCTTTGGCAAACGTCACATGTCTTTACAAGATTTTGTGCATCCTTGTGAATGGTTGGCCAATAAAATCCTGAATCAAATACCTTCCGTGCGGTACTAGTGGCACCATGATGTCCTCCATATGGACCTTCATGACAATGACGGAGAATTCTTCGTGCTTCATTACCATGGACGCATCTTCGGATGAGTTGGTCGGCACACATTTTGAAAAGATAAGGGTCTTCCCAAAAGTAATGCTTTACATCAGCAAAGAATTTCTTTCTTTGGTGATGCGGCCATCCTTTGGTGACTATACCACTAGCTAGATAATTAGCTTAGTCGGCATACCATGGTTCTTGTCTACTCTCCATCATCTCCAAGGACTCCGTGGGAAATTTTTCATTGATCTGCTCGTCCCTGGTCGCCTCCAAAGCTGGGTCTTCTAGGCGTGAAAGATGATCTGCAACAGTGTTTTCTGCTCCTCTTTTATCTTTGATTTCAATGTCGAACTCTTGGAGGAGTAGAATCCATCTGATCAAACGGGGTTTTGCGTCTTGTTTCTTGAAGAGGTATCTGATAGCTGCATGATCTGTATAGACTACAGTTTTAGAAAGAACAAGGTAAGAACGGAATTTATCAAAAGCAAATACCACAGCTAGTAATTCTTTTTCTGTAGTTGTGTAATTTTCTTGTGAATCGTTAAGCGTTTTACTAGGGAATGTGCGGCATACATGCAGGGAATGTGCCACATACCTCATCAGAGAGATACACGAGGGAATGTGCGGCATACATGCAGGGCCACGCATGGTATTGGCTAAAATCATGAATGCTGGGTATTACTGGCCCGACATGCACCTGGATGCCGTCAAAGAATTGCGCAAGTGTATTAATTGCCAGCGACATGCCCCCAAGACCTTGCGCCCTAAGAACAACTTGATCCCGGTCACCACCACATGGCCCTTTCAGAAATGGGCAATCGACGTGGTCGGACCATTCCCAGACGCACCAGGTGCGGTCAAATTTATCATAGTAGCTGTCGATTATTTCACAAAATGGGTAGAGGCAAAACCACTTACCTCAACCACTGCTATGATAACGAGGAAATTCATTTGGGAACACATCATCTGCCGTTTCAGTCTACCAATGTGCATCGTTACCGATAACGTGTAACGCCCCAAAATCCGAATGTTTATAATTGACATACATTTTTATATAATGTACCCCGAAATAAGTAACTTAGACCATTTTACCTAGTTAAAGTTTATGGCCAAAACTATTAAATGAAGAAAATTGTGCCAAATATGTTAAGTGGTAAACATGAGGGGCTAGATGGATTAAAATGAAAGTGAGGGATTAAAAAGGGGTTAAACCAAAAACACACACCCTGGTGCGTGTTTTGGATCGATCAGAGCAGGGGAAAAACAAGGGTTAACCCTTGTTCATGCAAGTTCATCAAATCATCAAGGAAATGTGATGTTAAATGATTGCATGTCTTCAAATTTTCAAGTAGCTCAACATACCCAATAGAGTGGTAAGTTCAATTTTGTGTTTTGATGAATAGTAGGAGTTGGGTTTCACCCGAATCATGAGTTTATGAAACACTTTGTGTAATTGGAGGTTAAGAATATGGATTGGAGCAGAATTTATGTTTGGCCTTGGTGATTTGGTAAGATTATGGCAAAAACCCAAATTTTTAAGAAGTTAGTATAAGTATGATAATCAAGTGAAATCATACATATGAATTTTAGGGTGAATAATCTGGTTTGTGATACATGAATGGTGAATAGGTTGATGTAGGATGAAATAATCATGTATAATAAAATGATTGTAAATGTTATGTGAAGATGAACTAGTAGAGATATGCTTTATATACTTGTACATTATGCTTAGATGATAGTACGCACACCAAGTGTTTGATGAAATGTCTATGTGACAATAATATAGGAAATTGTATGCAAGTTGTGGGTCAATATGTATAAAGAGTGAAAATGATGTGTTTGTTAGTAAACTACCATGAAGAAGACGTGTTAGATTGACTCCATGTGGAGATTTTGTTGATTTCATTCCCGGGTAGAAGTGTGCACTAATGGCTTGCACTATGCGTTTAAATGATGTGATGCACACCATGTGGTGGTTTGATCCGCTAGTTGTGAACTTGAAGTATATGTGAAGCATATGAGAGTCCTAAAAAGAATCATTGTTGGAATAGTATAAGGTTAGCTTAATACGTGTTATAGTGTTAGTTGTGGAGTTATAGAAATACTAGTATGAATGGAATGAATTACGTGTATGTGTGTGTACATAGACAAGTAATTATATGGTTGTATGTGTTCAAGAATATGATTACAAAATGCATAGGATGTCGTTAGCATGGTCCACTAACATCAATATGGACATATGTTCTTGAGTTGGAAATTTGTATGCTTGATGGTTGACTTTCTGAAAAGTCAACGAATATGCGAATGGTATGGTTCGACTTATGAATGCTACTGTAAGGTTTAGGAATAAATATGTGTCATGAGTTAGGCTAATGACGTGTTAGACGTGCGTGTGTTTAATACGATGACACGACAGATTACATGAGTTTGAAATGACATGAACTTGGTTACATGTATTATGCTTGTTAGAAGTGACTATAGACTTCAAGTATGAATTATGTGATCGATATGATCGTTATCATGTACGATTGTGTATGCTAATAAGAATGTGATTTCGATGACATGGAAGTATAGGAATCATGTCGAGACGGAATCAAGCACGGAAGACTACGGGTCAAGAAGTGGCGAGGAAACAAATAGGAACACGGATGCATGAGGTAAGTGATTCCGCAATCACTTCCTAGTTGTTATGTAATGTTATATGCAATCTAATTATATGTGATAATTGAGGTCAAATAGGAATGAGTTGTATGATGTCAATAAAGTATTAAACGGATCTTAGTTTGATCCAAGCTAGGCAGGTGTGATTAAGAAATTGTAGCTAAGTAGTGAGCTTGGTTACTCATGCAAGAAATTCCTTTGTTATTAAGGATATAGCATAATTGACTAAAATGCCCTTGATAGGTATATCGGGCAAACGACCTTAGAAGTCGTTTGGAATCAAGATATTCGATTAGTATAATATTTAGGTCAAGCATGAAAATGTGGAGTATGTTTTTGTATGTCATAAACTACTTAATGCATAAATACCCATAACGGGTCAAGGTAAGCTTCTGACCAAAAATATGTTAAAAATAGGTAAGACATCCAAGAATTTAATCCTCTATGATAAATGACGTTGATATTAAACGGTTCATGAGGAGTCGAGGTTAAGTAATCAGATTATGTTGATAAATGCACGAACGGGTCAAATAGTTAGAAAAGGGTAATATGTTGAATGCACGTAAGTTAAGAATTTCCTTAATCCGGAGGTAGGATTTTAAGATGATATGATAGAATGTGAATTTACAAGCATGTAGGAAGAAACGGGAGGTTAAACGGGTAAACGGTTCAAAAGTTATGCGCGTTTTAGTGCGTACGGACGACGAAACGGAACTGCAGAAAACTGCAGTTTCTAGAGGGCGTCGCCGACGGGTATGGGGGCGTCGCCGACGGGCTCCAGAAAGTGAATTTTTGTGCTGACGGGTTAATTTCCTGTCTACGGGTTTTTGGGCTACGGGTAAATGCAAGGCCCGTCGCCGACGGCCCTAGGGGCGTCGGCGACGGCCTCCCCAAGTTCCAAAAGCTGAAATCTTGTTATTTAAGTTAATTTATGTATCGTAGGCTTCGGTTTGTCATCCGTGGTCTACGGCGGACCTTCCAAACATGATTTTGATGGTTCCTTAGATGTTTATGAGCTATAAAGCTAAGTCTAAGACCCATGTAAATAATGTATGATTATGTAAGAGGTACGCGTGATCTAGCACGTGTACATAAAGGTATGCATGTATGTAATGACGTAGGAAAGGTATGAACAAATGTAGATGTGTATGTCTGTATGTATAAAGATATGTACGAGTGTATGCATGTATGTAATGATGTAGGAAAGGTTTGTACGTATATAGATGTGCATGTATGTATATATAAAGATATGTACGAGCGTATGCATGTATGTAAAGATGTAGGAAAGGTACGTACGTATGTAGAAGTATATGCATGTATGTAATAAGACATGTATGAGAGTATACTCGTATGTAAAATTGTAGGGAAGATATGTACGTATGTAGATGTGTATGTATGTATGTATGTATGTAATTACGCATGTATGCATAATTTAGTCACGTTGAGGGTTAACGTTATTAATGGTGCACCTTGAGATTGAAAAGTAATGCAGGTACATTATTGAAGCCTCACCAGGAAATGGATACGCATGTAAAATGCTTAAAGTTTGAAAGATGACGAAATGTGAAGTGTACGCGAATGAATCTTGTTTATATAATGTGTACTAATGTTATGAATGTATGTGGTGAGTGCAGGTTATACGGTTAACGGGCGAATTATCACAAGAATTAGAGATCGAAGACCGAGTCACGAGATAGATTGTACGGGAATAATTAAGTATGTACTATTAGTAAACATGACTTATATTTTATCTTTGTAAAAGATACATTTTAAAACGAACGTTCAAGTAAGTCAAGACGTTTGTAATGAAAGAAATTTTATGGCACGAATTTCCGCTGCGACTTTTGACAAATACGAATTAGGGCGTAACAAGTTGGTATCAGAGCCCTGGTTTGAGAGAATCAAGTAAAAGGAGGCAAATGCTTGAACTCAAACCGGTGTGCTCTCGTGACCAAGAACCCGTACAATCCAAGACTCGATCGAGGCCTAAAGGCAAAAGCAAATGTAAGTATGTGTTAGGTTATGTATTTGAAGGGAACTAATAGTATGTTATGTGCAAGGTAAGCTTAAGAATTGGGAGAGGATGATCCGTGAATGCAAAATAGGATGAACGCTAAGGCGGGCAAAGGTGCAAATAGGCAAATTAACCCCAGGTACACACTACTAATATGCATGAGTACCGATGTCAAAAGAAAGGGAAAGGGTCTACTTGGGAGAGTAATTATTAAACGAAAGGCAATGATGTGGTCTTGGGGGAGTTTTAGAAATATGCACGAAACTGAAACCCATTTCTCGGGCATAAGGCGATGATTACATGAAGGCACGAAACTAGTGTGTGAATTGCGCACCTGGCCAGTACGCAAGAAGCATATGACGTTCGTGAGACCGTGGCAATTATTGCAGGTATGTCCGGTAGAACTGGGTAGCAGGTGGGCGCTATGTTGTAGCGAATGCGAAATAGCAAACCATTGCGGATTTGGTTATGCTAACGAAGGTTATGAAAAGTTATGCGAGTCGACCGGTTCTATCGAACAAGTCAAATAAGAATAAGCTACCATCTGTTTTGAACGAGTGATTTTGAATGCTCTAATGAATGCTAGAAGCTTAATCCGTTATACGGATTGAAAGAAGAAGTTATGTTAAAAGCGAAAAACCCAATTATTTGGGTAGTGGAATGTGTATGCTTAACTCTCGTTGAGAGTGTTTATGCCAAACCCAATTATTTGGGTAGTGGAATGTGTATGCTTAACTCTCGTTGAGAGTGTTTATGCCAAACCCAATTATTTGGGTAGTGGAATGTGTATGCTTAACTCTCGTTGAGAGTGTTTATGCCAAACCCAATTATTTGGGTAATGGAATGTGTATGCTTAACTCTCGTTGAGAGTGTTGATGCCAAACCCAATTATTTGGGTAGTGGAATGTGTATGCTTAACTCTCGTTGAGAGTGTTTATGCCAAACCCAATTATTTGGGTAGTGGAATGTGTATGCTTAACTCTCGTTGAGAGTGTTTATGCCAAACCCCAATCATTTGGGTAGTGGAATGTGTATGCTTAACTCTCGTTGAGAGTGTTTATGCCGAACCCAATTACCTGGGTAGTCGAGTGTGCAAGAAAGAAGAAAGCTCATATATGGATGGAACTAAAATGAAGTAATTATGATTCGACAACTGAGATGACTAACTTTAAAACCTTGTTGCTGAAGGTAGGTAAAGCTTTAAGTTTTTGTTAAACACATGTAAGAAAGAAAAGGTACGGATGATATGATTGAAACCGCTAGATAGATTCAAACATAGAAGGAATGAAGGGTATGGATGTTACGTTTAAATCCGTGGGACGGATTTAAAACATAAAAGGATGTAATGAACGCCTTTATAAGTAAGCATTAATATAGGTTTGAATATATAGGAACGATGAACTATTACTAACCGGTCAAGGAAATGAGAAGGTTACGTGTGTCACACC
The DNA here is from genome assembly GCF_002127325.2 of Helianthus annuus. NCBI lineage: Eukaryota > Viridiplantae > Streptophyta > Magnoliopsida > Asterales > Asteraceae > Helianthus > Helianthus annuus. Next base: position 151,609,739 of record NC_035446.2, on the reverse strand, counting down.
CCAACCGATGGCGGAATCATCGGGGCGCGGCACTAGGCGAATCAGATTGCTCAAGAGAATCCATAACAACTATATTGCGATAATATTTATTACATTTGTCATCCCATACTAACAAACAATACAATCACATAAGTTATCACAGATTTCTTGTCCTCTCGAACAATTCAAATCCGACAACCTATAATTTAGATGAGTTTCTAGACTCCCTAGCTTGATTTGATGTAAACTTCGGCTAAACCTGCAACATACGTTAAAACTTTGTCAATACAAAAGTATTGGCGAGTATACAGGTTTGATATGTGATAGTGTGATAGATTGAAAGTGCTGCGAATTTCCACATGCATAAACGTAATACACAACATATATACTCACAAAACTGATACTACCAGCTAAGTCCTCGATGCTCGACTCTTGATGGCATAACTAGACCCCGTCGGGCGAAATAGTACTATACTAGTCTTGGTGGGACGTCACGAGTATAAGTCCTAGCATACATGTACTAGCATCACGTATATCTATGCAAACAGTTATTCGCAAGTGATAAATAGTCCAATTAAATCATTCGTTTGATAAGTTTGGTTTTTATGGAACGTATGTTACACCCAAAATTCGATAAAAGGGGTCAAGTATACTCACAGCGCGTTTTCGGTTAGGTTTGCGGAACCGGTGCCGGAGAATATCCTGATTTCAGATAATTTACGTGAGTGATAGATTACCGTGCGTTAAACGGTATCGATTTGCGTGAAATCGAGCGAAAATTGGGTTGAAATCGGACAAAATGGTGAAATTGGCTGAAAATTGTAATTGGGCTGGCCCAGTCGAACAGGCCACTCGATCGAGTGGGCCTGGTCGATCGGACAGACTTGGTCCTGATCGATCGGACAGCCTGATCGATCGAATGGCTGTTCGATCGACTAGCTGTTCGATCGACCAGCTGTTCGATCGACCAGCTGTTCGATCGACCAGCTGTTCGATCGACCAGCTGTTCGATCGACCAGCTGTTCGATCGACCAGCTGTTCGATCGACCAGCTGTTCGATCGACCAGCTGTTCGATCGACCAGCTGTTCGATCGACCAGCTGTTCGATCGACTAGCTGTTCGATCGACTTAGCTGTTCGATCGACTAGCTGTTCGATTGGCCATCCTGTTCGGCTGTTTTCGATGATTTTTCGAGCGTTTTTCGGCGTTTTGGGTCGAGATGTTACGATGAGGTGTTAAGCAACTGAAATCCCGTCAATTCCGACCTGTTTTAACGGCCGGGAATCACCCCGTTCGTCGGAACTTGGTCGTTTTTGTCGGTTTTTCCGTGTTTAACTCGAAATCGATCATTTTATCATTAGAAATGTGTAGGAGATTGGTCTAAGTTCTGGTTTTACCATTTTTATGTATAGATCTGATGTAAAAACCTTGATTTTACTTAGGAAATGCCCTAGATCTAAGTTGTTCTTGATGATATGAGGTCAACACTTTGAAGTTCATAAGAACTTGTGATGAAATCAGTCAGAACATCTCAGATCCGTGACCATCTTAATAGGAAAACACTGATTTGGTTGAGATTCATGAAAAATCGTATGTAAATCATCCGAATCTGAGTTGTTCTTCATGGGATGACATCACCTTTGAAGAACTTTGTGGTGACATCACCTTAGAACACCCCAAATCCGTTGATTTCACGGTTAAAAAGTGAGATTTGAAAGATAGAAAGATGAAGGATTGCATTTGGATCAAGAAGGTACAAGATTCGGGTTGAAAACTTACAAGAATCGGAAGAAATCGAGAGATTTGAGGGCTGGAACGTCTTGGTCGGTTAGGAGCAGCAACACAAGTGTTTGGGAGGGAATGGAGGGGTATTTATAGGCAAGGAAGGAGAAAGGAAGGCAAAACTGCAGTTGGATCGGCTGGCCCAGTCGATCGGCTGGCCCAGTCGATCGGCTGGCCCAGTCGATCGGCTGGCCCAGTCGATCGGCTGGCCCAGTCGATCGGCTGGCCCAGTCGATCGGACTGGTCCATCCGATCGGCTGGTCCATCCGATCGGACTGGCCCATCCGATCGGACTGGCCTATCTGATTGGGCCGGTCTGACCAATTGGGCTAGTCTGATCGAATTGATCCGTTCGGAAGCCTTTTGATCCCGTTTTTGGTGCGATTTCGACGGTTTAAGCCATATTTTTATATATTTATATAATTATTAAATTATTTATTATTATTAATCACAAAAGGGCCGTATACACGTATTTATGTATCCAATTCTCAGTGCAGTGATCGAGTTACGCGTGCCTTCGAGTGCGTTCTTCGATGTGATGTGCCACAATGATTATCGGGGCACCACTTACTCATATTGCCATCATCGTCATGACGGTTAGAGTCATATTACTTACCCGATAACCCTCGTTAGCGTTGATTACTCACATTTTGACACCTCACGTTCATCGAGAAGGGTAGTTTAGGCCCATATTCGACATCATCGTGAGTGTTATGCAAAATAGGTTTGTAATAGCGATAGAATATGCGTAATTATTCGATTGTACTTCGATTTAGCGATATAATTGATATAGTTACATTATGATCCGAATCTCCGGTGCTAGGCGTAACGAGTGTATCGAGTAGTAACAACGCACGAAGGTGCGGGTTGTTACAACGTGGAAGCATGGCATGGAAAGTATAGATTGGTTAAGAAGAAGTCAAACATAGATATGTGTATGTGTAAATGGAAGTGAGAAAGGTTTCGGGGACGAAACCTTATTTAAGGGGGGTAGACTTGTAACGCCCCAAAATCCGAATGTTTATAATTGACATACATTTTTATATAATGTACCCCGAAATAAGTAATTTAGACCATTTTACCTAGTTAAAGTTTATGGCCAAAACTATTAAATGAAGAAAATTGTGCCAAATATGTTAAGTGGTAAACATGAGGGGCTAGATGGATTAAAATGAAAGTGAGGGATTAAAAAGGGGTTAAACCAAAAACACACACCCTGGTGCGTGTTTTGGATCGATCAGAGCAGGGGAAAAACAAGGGTTAACCCTTGTTCATGCAAGTTCATCAAATCATCAAGGAAATGTGATGTTAAATGATTGCATGTCTTCAAATTTTCAAGTAGCTCAACATACCCAATAGAGTGGTAAGTTCAATTTTGTGTTTTGATGAATAGTAGGAGTTGGGTTTCACCCGAATCATGAGTTTATGAAACACTTTGTGTAATTGGAGGTTAAGAATATGGATTGCAGCAGAATTTATGTTTGGCCTTGGTGATTTGGTAAGATTATGGCAAAAACCCAAATTTTTAAGAAGTTAGTATAAGTATGATAATCAAGTGAAATCATACATATGAATTTTAGGGTGAATAATCTGGTTTATGATACATGAATGGTGAATAGGTTGATGTAGGATGAAATAATCATGTATAATAAAATGATTGTAAATGTTATGTGAAGATGAACTAGTAGAGATATGCTTTATATACTTGTACATTATGCTTAGATGATAGTACGCACACCAAGTGTTTGATGAAATGTCTATGTGACAATAATATAGGAAATTGTATGCAAGTTGTGGGTCAATATGTATAAAGAGTGAAAATGATGTGTTTGTTAGTAAACTACCATGAAGAAGACGTGTTAGATTGACTCCATGTGGAGATTTTGTTGATTTCATTCCCGGGTAGAAGTGTGCACTAATGGCTTGCACTATGCGTTTAAATGATGTGATGCACACCATGTGGTGGTTTGATCCGCTAGTTGTGAACTTGAAGTATATGTGAAGCATATGAGAGTCCTAAAAAGAATCATTGTTGGAATAGTATAAGGTTAGCTTAATACGTGTTATAGTGTTAGTTGTGGAGTTATAGAAATACTAGTATGAATGGAATGAATTACGTGTATGTGTGTGTACATAGACAAGTAATTATATGGTTGTATGTGTTCAAGAATATGATTACAAAATGCATAGGATGTCGTTAGCATGGTCCACTAACATCAATATGGACATATGTTCTTGAGTTGGAAATTTGTATGCTTGATGGTTGACTTTCTGAAAAGTCAACGAATATGCGAATGGTATGGTTCGACTTATGAATGCTACTGTAAGGTTTAGGAATAAATATGTGTCATGAGTTAGGCTAATGACGTGTTAGACGTGCGTGTGTTTAATACGATGACACGACAGATTACATGAGTTTGAAATGACATGAACTTGGTTACATGTATTATGCTTGTTAGAAGTGACTATAGACTTCAAGTATGAATTATGTGATCGATATGATCGTTATCATGTACGATTGTGTATGCTAATAAGAATGTGATTTCGATGACATGTAAGTATAGGAATCATGTCGAGACGGAATCAAGCACGGAAGACTACGGGTCAAGAAGTGGCGAGGAAACAAATAGGAACACGGATGCATGAGGTAAGTGATTCCGCAATCACTTCCTAGTTGTTATGTAATGTTATATGCAATCTAATTATATGTGATAATTGAGGTCAAATAGGAATGAGTTGTATGATGTCAATAAAGTATTAAACGGATCTTAGTTTGATCCAAGCTAGGCAGGTGTGATTAAGAAATTGTAGCTAAGTAGTGAGCTTGGTTACTCATGCAAGAAATTCCTTTGTTATTAAGGATATAGCATAATTGACTAAAATGCCCTTGATAGGTATATCGGGCAAACGACCTTAGAAGTCGTTTGGAATCAAGATATTCGATTAGTATAATATTTAGGTCAAGCATGAAAATGTGGAGTATGTTTTTGTATGTCATAAACTACTTAATGCATAAATACCCATAACGGGTCAAGGTAAGCTTCTGACCAAAAATATGTTAAAAATAGGTAAGACATCCAAGAATTTAATCCTCTATGATAAATGACGTTGATATTAAAAGGTTCATGAGGAGTCGAGGTTAAGTAATCAGATTATGTTGATAAATGCACGAACGGGTCAAATAGTTAGAAAAGGGTAATATGTCGAATGCACGTAAGTTAAGAATTTCCTTAATCCGGAGGTAGGATTTTAAGATGATATGATAGAATGTGAATTTACAAGCATGTAGGAAGAAACGGGAGGTTAAACGGGTAAACGGTTCAAAAGTTATGCGTGTTTTAGTGCGTACGGACGACGAAACGGAACTGCAGAAAACTGCAGTTTCTAGAGGGCGTCGCCGACGGGTATGGGGGCGTCGCCGACGGGCTCCAGAAAGTGAATTTTTGTGCTGACGGGTTAATTTCCTGTCTACGGGTTTTTGGGCTACGGGTAAATGCAAGGCCCGTCGCCGACGGCCCTAGGGGCGTCGGCGACAGCCTCCCCAAGTTCCAAAAGCTGAAATCTTGTTATTTAAGTTAATTTATGTATCGTAGGCTTCGGTTTGTCATCCGTGGTCTACGGCGGACCTTCCAAACATGATTTTGATGGTTCCTTAGATGTTTATGAGCTATAAAGCTAAGTCTAAGACCCATGTAAATAATGTATGATTATGTAAGAGGTACGCGTGATCTAGCACGTGTACATAAAGGTATGCATGTATGTAATGACGTAGGAAAGGTATGAACAAATGTAGATGTGTATGTTTGTATGTATAAAGATATGTACGAGTGTATGCATGTATGTAATGATGTAGGAAAGGTTTGTACGTATATAGATGTGCATGTATGTATGTATAAAGATATGTACGAGCGTATGCATGTATGTAAAGATGTAGGAAAGGTACGTACGTATGTAGAAGTATATGCATGTATGTAATAAGACATGTATGAGAGTATACTCGTATGTAAAATTGTAGGGAAGATATGTACGTATGTAGATGTGTATGTATGTATGTATGTATGTATGTAATTACGCATGTATGCATAATTTAGTCACGTTGAGGGTTAACGTTATTAATGGTGCACCTTGAGATTGAAAAGTAATGCAGGTACATTATTGAAGCCTCACCAGGAAATGGATACGCATGTAAAATGCTTAAAGTTTGAAAGATGACGAAATGTGAAGTGTACGCGAATGAATCTTGTTTATATAATGTGTACTAATGTTATGAATGTATGTGGTGAGTGCAGGTTATACGGTTAACGGGCGAATTATCACAAGAATTAGAGATCGAAGACCGAGTCACGAGATAGATTGTACGGGAATAATTAAGTATGTACTATTAGTAAACATGACTTATATTTTATCTTTGTAAAAGATACATTTTAAAACGAACGTTCAAGTAAGTCAAGACGTTTGTAATGAAAGAAATTTTATGGCACGAATTTCCGCTGCGACTTTTGACAAATACGAATTAGGGCGTAACAAGTTGGTATCAGAGCCCTGGTTTGAGAGAATCAAGTAAAAGGAGGCAAATGCTTGAACTCAAACCGGTGTGCTCTCGTGACCAAGAACCCGTACAATCCAAGACTCGATCGAGGCCTAAAGGCAAAAGCAAATGTAAGTATGTGTTAGGTTATGTATTTGAAGGGAACTAATAGTATGTTATGTGCAAGGTAAGCTTAAGAATTGGGAGAGGATGATCCGTGAATGCAAAATAGGATGAACGCTAAGGCGGGCAAAGGTGCAAATAGGCAAATTAACCCCAGGTACACACTACTAATATGCATGAGTACCGATGTCAAAAGAAAGGGAAAGGGTCTACTTGGGAGAGTAATTATTAAACGAAAGGCAATGATGTGGTCTTGGGGGAGTTTTAGAAATATGCACGAAACTGAAACCCATTTCTCGGGCATAAGGCGATGATTACATGAAGGCACGAAACTAGTGTGTGAATTGCGCACCTGGCCAGTACGCAAGAAGCATATGACGTTCGTGAGACCGTGGCAATTATTGTAGGTATGTCCGGTAGAACTGGGTAGCAGGTGGGCGCTATGTTGTAGCGAATGCGAAATAGCAAACCATTGCGGATTTGGTTATGCTAACGAAGGTTATGAAAAGTTATGCGAGTCGACCGGTTCTAGCGAACAAGTCAAATAAGAATAAGCTACCATCTGTTTTGAACGAGTGATTTTGAATGCTCTAATGAATGCTAGAAGCTTAATCCGTTATACGGATTGAAAGAAGAAGTTATGTTAAAAGCGAAAAACCCAATTATTTGGGTAGTGTAATGTGTATGCTTAACTCTCGTTGAGAGTGTTTATGCCAAACCCAATTATTTGGGTAGTGGAATGTGTATGCTTAACTCTCGTTGAGAGTGTTTATGCCAAACCCAATTATTTGGGTAGTGGAATGTGTATGCTTAACTCTCGTTGAGAGTGTTTATGCCAAACCCAATTATTTGGGTAATGGAATGTGTATGCTTAACTCTCGTTGAGAGTGTTGATGCCAAACCCAATTATTTGGGTAGTGGAATGTGTATGCTTAACTCTCGTTGAGAGTGTTTATGCCAAACCCAATTATTTGGGTAGTGGAATGTGTATGCTTAACTCTCGTTGAGAGTGTTTATGCCAAACCCCAATCATTTGGGTAGTGGAATGTGTATGCTTAACTCTCGTTGAGAGTGTTTATGCCGAACCCAATTACCTGGGTAGTCGAGTGTGCAAGAAAGAAGAAAGCTCATATATGGATGGAACTAAAATGAAGTAATTATGATTCGACAACTGAGATGACTAACTTTAAAACCTTGTTGCTGAAGGTAGGTAAAGCTTTAAGTTTTTGTTAAACACATGTAAGAAAGAAAAGGTACGGATGATATGATTGAAACCGCTAGATAGATTCAAACATAGAAGGAATGAAGGGTATGGATGTTACATTTAAATCCGTGGGACGGATTTAAAACATAAAAGGATGTAATGAACGCCTTTATAAGTAAGCATTAATATAGGTTTGAATATATAGGAACGATGAACTATTACTAACCGGTCAAGGAAATGAGAAGGTTACGTGGAAGCATGGCATGGAAAGTATAGATTGGTTAAGAAGAAGTCAAACATAGATATGTGTATGTGTAAATGGAAGTGAGAAAGGTTTCGGGGACGAAACCTTATTTAAGGGGGGTAGACTTGTAACGCCCCAAAATCCGAATGTTTATAATTGACATACATTTTTATATAATGTACCCCGAAATAAGTAATTTAGACCATTTTACCTAGTTAAAGTTTATGGCCAAAACTATTAAATGAAGAAAATTGTGCCAAATATGTTAAGTGGTAAACATGAGGGGCTAGATGGATTAAAATGAAAGTGAGGGATTAAAAAGGGGTTAAACCAAAAACACACACCCTGGTGCGTGTTTTGGATCGATCAGAGCAGGGGAAAAACAAGGGTTAACCCTTGTTCATGCAAGTTCATCAAATCATCAAGGAAATGTGATGTTAAATGATTGCATGTCTTCAAATTTTCAAGTAGCTCAACATACCCAATAGAGTGGTAAGTTCAATTTTGTGTTTTGATGAATAGTAGGAGTTGGGTTTCACCCGAATCATGAGTTTATGAAACACTTTGTGTAATTGGAGGTTAAGAATATGGATTGCAGCAGAATTTATGTTTGGCCTTGGTGATTTGGTAAGATTATGGCAAAAACCCAAATTTTTAAGAAGTTAGTATAAGTATGATAATCAAGTGAAATCATACATATGAATTTTAGGGTGAATAATCTGGTTTGTGATACATGAATGGTGAATAGGTTGATGTAGGATGAAATAATCATGTATAATAAAATGATTGTAAATGTTATGTGAAGATGAACTAGTAGAGATATGCTTTATATACTTGTACATTATGCTTAGATGATAGTACGCACACCAAGTGTTTGATGAAATGTCTATGTGACAATAATATAGGAAATTGTATGCAAGTTGTGGGTCAATATGTATAAAGAGTGAAAATGATGTGTTTGTTAGTAAACTACCATGAAGAAGACGTGTTAGATTGACTCCATGTGGAGATTTTGTTGATTTCATTCCCGGGTAGAAGTGTGCACTAATGGCTTGCACTATGCGTTTAAATGATGTGATGCACACCATGTGGTGGTTTGATCCGCTAGTTGTGAACTTGAAGTATATGTGAAGCATATGAGAGTCCTAAAAAGAATCATTGTTGGAATAGTATAAGGTTAGCTTAATACGTGTTATAGTGTTAGTTGTGGAGTTATAGAAATACTAGTATGAATGGAATGAATTACGTGTATGTGTGTGTACATAGACAAGTAATTATATGGTTGTATGTGTTCAAGAATATGATTACAAAATGCATAGGATGTCGTTAGCATGGTCCACTAACATCAATATGGACATATGTTCTTGAGTTGGAAATTTGTATGCTTGATGGTTGACTTTCTGAAAAGTCAACGAATATGCGAATGGTATGGTTCGACTTATGAATGCTACTGTAAGGTTTAGGAATAAATATGTGTCATGAGTTAGGCTAATGACGTGTTAGACGTGCGTGTGCTTAATACGATGACACGACAGATTACATGAGTTTGAAATGACATGGACTTGGTTACATGTATTATGCTTGTTAGAAGTGACTATAGACTTCAAGTATGAATTATGTGATCGATATGATCGTTATCATGTACGATTGTGTATGCTAATAAGAATGTGATTTCGATGACATGGAAGTATAGGAATCATGTCGAGACGGAATCAAGCACGGAAGACTACGGGTCAAGAAGTGGCGAGGAAACAAATAGGAACACGGATGCATGAGGTAAGTGATTCCGCAATCACTTCCTAGTTGTTATGTAATGTTATATGCAATCTAATTATATGTGATAATTGAGGTCAAATAGGAATGAGTTGTATGATGTCAATAAAGTATTAAACGGATCTTAGTTTGATCCAAGCTAGGCAGGTGTGATTAAGAAATTGTAGCTAAGTAGTGAGCTTGGTTACTCATGCAAGAAATTCCTTTGTTATTAAGGATATAGCATAATTGACTAAAATGCCCTTGATAGGTATATCGGGCAAACGACCTTAGAAGTCGTTTGGAATCAAGATATTCGATTAGTATAATATTTAGGTCAAGCATGAAAATGTGGAGTATGTTTTTGTATGTCATAAACTACTTAATGCATAAATACCCATAACGGGTCAAGGTAAGCTTCTGACCAAAAATATGTTAAAAATAGGTAAGACATCCAAGAATTTAATCCTCTATGATAAATGACGTTGATATTAAAAGGTTCATGAGGAGTCGAGGTTAAGTAATCAGATTATGTTGATAAATGCACGAACGAGTCAAATAGTTAGAAAAGGGTAATATGTCGAATGCACGTAAGTTAAGAATTTCCTTAATCCGGAGGTAGGATTTTAAGATGATATGATAGAATGTGAATTTACAAGCATGTAGGAAGAAACAGGAGGTTAAACGGGTAAACGGTTCAAAAGTTATGCGCGTTTTAGTGCATACGGACGACGAAACGGAACTGCAGAAAACTGCAGTTTCTAGAGGGCGTCGCCGACGGGTATGGGGGCGTCGCCGACGGGCTCCAGAAAGTGAATTTTTGTGCTGACGGGTTAATTTCCTGTCTACGGGTTTTTGGGCTACGGGTAAATGCAAGGCCCGTCGCCGACGGCCCTAGGGGCGTCGGCGACGGCCTCCCCAAGTTCCAAAAGCTGAAATCTTGTTATTTAAGTTAATTTATGTATCGTAGGCTTCGGTTTGTCATCCGTGGTCTACGGCGGACCTTCCAAACATGATTTTGATGGTTCCTTAGATGTTTATGAGCTATAAAGCTAAGTCTAAGACCCATGTAAATAATGTATGATTATGTAAGAGGTACGCGTGATCTAGCACGTGTACATAAAGGTATGCATGTATGTAATGACGTAGGAAAGGTATGAACAAATGTAGATGTGTATGTCTGTATGTATAAAGATATGTACGAGTGTATGCATGTATGTAATGATGTAGGAAAGGTTTGTACGTATATAGATGTGCATGTATGTATGTATAAAGATATGTACGAGCGTATGCATGTATGTAAAGATGTAGGAAAGGTACGTACGTATGTAGAAGTATATGCATGTATGTAATAAGACATGTATGAGAGTATACTCGTATGTAAAATTGTAGGGAAGATATGTACGTATGTAGATGTGTATGTATGTATGTATGTATGTAATTACGCATGTATGCATAATTTAGTCACGTTGAGGGTTAACGTTATTAATGGTGCACCTTGAGATTGAAAAGTAATGCAGGTACATTATTGAAGCCTCACCAGGAAATGGATACGCATGTAAAATGCTTAAAGTTTGAAAGATGACGAAATGTGAAGTGTACGCGAATGAATCTTGTTTATATAATGTGTACTAATGTTATGAATGTATGTGGTGAGTGCAGGTTATACGGTTAACGGGCGAATTATCACAAGAATTAGAGATCGAAGACCGAGTCACGAGATAGATTGTACGGGAATAATTAAGTATGTACTATTAGTAAACATGACTTATATTTTATCTTTGTAAAAGATACATTTTAAAACGAACGTTCAAGTAAGTCAAGACGTTTGTAATGAAAGAAATTTTATGGCACGAATTTCCGCTGCGACTTTTGACAAATACGAATTAGGGCATAACATAACGGCACCAACTTTGCCGCCGACGAATTTCAAAAATGGCTAGAAGAACTACATATTGAACATATATTCTCCTCCGTGGCACACCCGCAAGGGAATGGCCAAGTTGAGAGTATTAACAAAAGTCTAGTCGAAGGCATCAAAGCAAGGTTGGGAACAGCTAGGCGTGGCTGGGTCGATGAACTCCCAAGCATCATATGGGCTCACCGAACAAGCCCAAAAACAAGCAACGGGGAAACACCCTTCAGCCTGGTCTATGGCTCAGAAGCGGTAATCCCTGCAGAAGTAGGTCTTCCTTCACCTCGAATGTTGGCTATCAACAAAATAGCCAACAATGAAGCACGCAGACTTGATTTAGACCTCCTGGAAGAAAGGCGCGAAAACGCTGCCATCAACGAGGCCAAGTATAAAACCAAGCTTGAAAAATACTACAATTCACGCGTGCGGGTTTGTACATTTAACCCGGGAGACTATGTCCTTCGCGATAATGAAGCATCTAACGCTGAGCGCCCAGGAAAACTTGCCCCCAAGTGGGAAGGACCCTACCTCATCAAAGAGGTCTTGGGCAAAGGCGCGTATAAACTACAAACATTAGAAGGCGAAACTATCGCACGCACATGGAATGCACAACAGCTTAGACGCTGCTACATGTAAGCCATGTTTTTTACATTTCCATGTAACCTATCGGGCCGCAGGCCATTTGCAAATAAATAAACGAGCAATTCAATGCAATATTGTTTGTTACTACTATTACAAATGCGTGTTCCACTTTGCGGTACCCGCAAAAAACAGACTGGCAAAATCTTCATTCGCGATACCCACACAAAGTGCTAACCACACACAAATATTGTAATAGGCCAGCAAAGGCAAAACATTAAGTGTCTATCCGGCCGGATACACACACAGGTTTTTACAAAACCTACACAATTCCTAAACCCTAACAGGGCAAACGACGGAATTGACTAATACTCATACGACAAAGGTATAGAGTATACTCAACCCCGTTCACAACGGGTAGAGTTCCACATACACACGTTCAAACATGCAAGAAGTAAAAACACTTGTACAAATTGAGCAACAGTTAAACTTTATATTCAAAAAATTCATGCACCCACGTGGTGCACAACGGATTTACATAAAGTTCTAACATATACAAAGAGGAAAACAAAAAAGGGGCACGTAGGCCAACCTAGTCCTATTTTGTACCACTGGTACCCGCGCCATCTTGGCCGTCACCAGCAGTATTTTCCTCTTCCGCATCGACATATAGCATCCGCAACCGGTCTACATAGTCCGCTACATCTAAGCATTCATCAAGCTTCTCAACAGAAGAGAGAGACATGTCATAAAATGATGCAACGGCCGACTCAAGAAGCGCTTCGGTGTCCACATCACGAAACCCGGACTGTTCATTAGTGTAACCGCCTTGAGACAAAACGTTTATATGGCCGATACAGCGGTTATAACCAGCTTTAAAACCAGCATCACGGGCACGCTGCTTGATCAAGTCTATACCAGTTACGGTCTCAGGCGCGTCCATGATAGCTTTAACAATCTGCATCAAAGAGCAATAAGATCATCACATGCTAATCCAAGTAAATGCAAAGGCACGAGATACTTACATATGCAATACCGTGACACCGCATCCACTCACGGTCAGTCTCAAGCTGGTTAAACGAAGAAGTCAGGGCATCTCTAGCCTAGACAGCCTCGTTAGCCCACTCTTCAGCTACAGTCACGCTGGCAGTAATGTCTGCAAGCGTGGCCTCGCGAGTCTGCACCTCAGCCTTTCAAAAGCAAGAAGCAGTTTGCACAAAATTAGTAAACATTCTCGAAAGGCAGAAGGAAAGATAAAATGAGAAAGGCAAATCATACCTGAAGGCTCCCAACGACCTGAGTCAAACGGGTGCGCTCAGCATTCGCTTCTTCAAGAGCCTTAAAAACACGGCTCTCCCTCTCCTGGACCTCTTCAAGAGCCCTTGCAGCACGGGCCCCCGCCTCTTTGGCCTCTTCAAGCGCCTTTGCTAACCGGGCCTCTGCCTCCACGGCCTTTACAGCAATCGCTTCGGCCGCAGCCTTCTCCTTGCCCAAAGCAGCATTCGCTGCCTTGGCATTCGTCAACTCCTGACGAACACGAAACAATGTTTCATTCTGTTTGGCCCAAGATACTTTCCAGCTCTTGCGCTCATCAGAAAGTTTTTCGTTCCAACTCTTGCGTTCATCAGAAAGTAACTTTGCAAGAGTACGAACCTGTTTAAGCTCAGCAGTCGCAGCCCACTCCTCGGTCTGTTTCTGCTTTTCAAAAGCAGCCCTATCCTTTTCAAGCTGCTCCGCACCTGCACGAGCAGCCCTCACCAACTTTTCCGCCTCGGCCCGCAAGCGCGCAGCTTCCTCCTCCCTGCGGCCCAACACCTTATAATCTTCCAGAATGGCATTCGCCACTATGGAACTTCCCACAAGCATGGTGGAAAGTTGGTTGATGCGCAGTTCACGGGGTGCGGAACGGGCACGATCAGTTTCAAATGGGGTGCCCAGGCCACCCAGAATCTCCTTGCAGGTAGAAGGATCATTGGAAATATCATCCCCCTGCATAACGCTCCAGGGGGGTCGGTGATAGCTGGTACTCCGCTCCGGGGTGTAGGTGCGGTAGTAATACTCCAGCTCAGACTCTCCAGGCTGAATTGGAGGCCCTTCATAACCCGCACCCCCAGATGCGGAACCAGAAACCTTCTCAGCAGCAGGAGACTTCTGCGATTCAGCACCAGATTTTTGTTTTCCAGCATCAGAAAACCTCAAGTCCAAATAATCAGCATCATTTGGAGTGATCAGGTTGTTGGAGGAATCAACAGTATCAAAAATCTGGGACGCAGCTTTCCCCACAGTCTCCTCTGCCTGCACTGAAGGATCAGGAACCACCTTGGCAGAAGGATCGGTGGAGTCTTTAGTCACCCCGGCACCCGTAGCTGTGTCATGCGGGGGATAAGAAGCCTTCTCAAACAAACCGGAGAAGTCCTTTCGCTACGGTTCTGCAAAAACAAGAAAGCAATAACTATCAGGAAACAAGGTGTGCATACAAAACACTTGCAAAAAGATACACTTACCAGCAGGAACCGCAGGCTCCCTTTGTGTCGGACCAGTAGACCTTTTGGCCTGCAGCCTCCGACGTTTCCCCTCACCAGCACCAGCAACTTTCGGGTCGGGTTTCCTCTTCTCACCAACAAGTGTGGAACCCGCAGCAGTCCCACCTACAGCCGCACCACCACCTGGAACACCCAAACCCTCAAGGGTGTCAGATACTACCACATAATCGGTATGTATCCCATAACAAGAACGATAGGTACCTGCGGCCTGGGACACCAAAGGAGGGGCAACAGAACCCTCAAGATGTTTCTTACCGCGCCCCCGCGTGGGTTTCTATACATGCTTTTTCTCTGCATGCTTCTTGGGGACAGTTTTCACCTCAAACTTCCCCAAGACCCCAAGATCACCTACATATAAACAAGCAAGCAAATTACAATGGTATACTTTACATAAAAAAGTCTTCGATTATACCTTTGCCTTGCGGCAGTGGTGTCTTCAGAGCCGCGCGATCAGGAACGCGGAAGTTCCCAACAATCTCCAGGTTGAAGCCTTCACGTTCCCCGCACGAAAGCAACTCAACCTTACCTTCAAAGGTTGGATCAAACATCCTCCACAGGCCGACCGCATCCTCTGTTAAAACACATGCAAATTCATAAGAGTATAAGGAAGCAGGAAAAGCACACAAGAGTGAACATGCTTACCACCACTCTTTTCCCACAAAACGGGCCTTGCCCTCCTATCCGCCCTGGTCAGCATCATCCGCAGCACCCACAACTCATTATTGTCCAGTCTTTTGAGTTCAACAGGTTTCAGCATTGGAAACCAATCAACTGTCTTGGCGGTAGCAACAGCAATACCCTCCGCAGGGAGGTTCGCATTCACATTCCGCAAAGTCATCTTTGCGGCTACCGCAACAGCCCTAATGTAGAAAAACTTCGTCTTCCACTTTGTGACACCCTTGGGAGGGGTCATCAGCTTCTTACTTCCGTGTCGTTGATTAAACGAAAAGAACCCGGTGTTCACCGTCAGGTGGTAGAACCGCCGGAAGTTTTCAACAGACACCTCTAAACCCTGAGCACGGAAGGTGTATTCAAAATTTCTGATCCGAAACATCCCAAACGGACACAGCTGGGAGATGTGTATCTGATAGAACTCCAGAATTTCGGCAACAAACACCGTCAATGGCAGTCGAAGGTTACCATCATAAAAAAACTCCGCCACAGGGTAATACATCCCGCCGGAGCATCGGCACCGGTATCTCCCTCTTGGGGGTAGATAGCCCCATACTCTTTGGGCATTTGAATGCTGGTCATCAGGTTGTCAAAATAACTTTTTGACCACTTCAGTGCCGGTAACCCACCACCAATTGCTCCACCATCATCGTCTTCATCTTCATCAGCCGCTGCCACCGGCTGTTCAGGGTTTTCACCCTCCACACTGTGTGGATTTGATGGTTCAGCCACAAGAGTTGTAGAAGAAAAGGAAATGAGTACTAATAACTCAAACCACCTCACCGGAATTTCAGAAAACCTTATCGGAGAAGACAGAGGAATCTTTTTTCTCTCACCGGAATTTTTGAAATTTTGAACAAGTGAGGGGAAACCACGAACGGTTTCCCCTTATATACCGATCGCAATTAATGCAGCATGGAAACTGAATCATCACGTCCAAAAAGAGCGAATTATGCGGCACCACGTGTCAAGCGAAGTTTCCACTAATGGTTACCACGCGCGCGTTGCCGCACACGCGCCTGACATAGGAGACGTTTACACTCCTGCTACAGTGCATTTATGACCTCAGGCAGAGCAAATGTCCTTTCATTTCAACACATGCCAGGAAATCTCACCAACTTCCACCAACTCGCACGTGCGCTCAGCCACGTATGCAACAAAAAGCGACAACATTATCCAAACACAAGCGGCATGCGGTTTCTCTGGTATACGGCACCATAACCTATACCGCATGTCGTTTTTTTACATACCCCTCAAAATAGCTAAAACTTATATCCTTCCATGGTTAAGGGGGTATAAACATATCCGCACATACCCACGAGCACACGTGGAATATGCGGAGATGACACACACGAGCCCGTACAGGTGTGTCAGATACTCAGAACCAGCGTTGTCATTTGGACTGAACCGCATCTCAGAAACAGGTAAACCGCATTGCCTTCATTCTCTTCAAGCTTCAAATCCCTCCTGTCCGGTTCACAACCACAGAGGGTGCGCAAACAACTTCTTCAACAAAAAGAAGGAGGGAATGTACGTGCACGCACATCCGCAACCCTGACTCCTGATCCTTCAAGAGCCACATCCGAGCAACACACTCGTTTCAAGCAAGTATGGGGTTACAAAACTGCAGACACTCATGAGTCGTTGCGGACACACCAATCGCTCCGCAAATGGTTGCTACGGAAGAGCCACAGCTAAGTCATCACACAGATGAACGAAGCTACTTCAAGAAAAGCTCCTCGGCATTGGAGCGTGAAGGAAAGTGGCTAAGGAACAGATGCGAATGAGATTCCCACTCACCTAAAGAGGTCTCGTCGAACAACAAGCGGCCGAACAGCGGTAACAAGTCTGCTTATGACTTTGTTAACCTACTTGTAAGACGGATAGAATAAACAATGGTGGGCATGACCATGCCTATGACCATGTTTATTTGACCATTATCCAGATTCACATTGTTCGACCAAACATGGCCAACAATGACGCAAGTATCCAACATTGTTCAGCCAACCGTGGCCAATAATGTCAAGCAACGAGGTAACCGCAAAGGACGTGCGGTTACTTGAGAGCTAAATTGGAAGAACATGAACACCCCACAAAAGGGATCATCATTACATGTCCAATTACTACTGAAGACCACTCTCTTCTTCATTCACCACCTCAAAGGTTGGTTCGAAGTTTGTGCACATCTTCAACCACCATCTCAGAGGTTGGTTCGAAGTTTGTGCACACCCCTAGCAAGATCTCAAAGGTTGGTTCGACACATCAACAGGTGGCACCCAACCCGAGGCTGAGAATTTCGCATCAGACGAAACGTTCTCACCGGTACGGAAGAGGCATCACATGACCCTTCCAGATCTCCAGCTTGATTTACGAAGAGCAAAGAGCATCTACATGGCCTAGAATCTTCTCCAGACTCCAAACTACCTTCTAGACACCATAGTCCAGTACTCCTCCCACATGCAACTTGCATATGGCAACAACACTAGACTGGGGGGACTTGAAGGGGTATGGTCCCAGATCTCGCGTCAGCATCGACCGCGAGTGACCATTACCCTTATCAAAACCCCCACTAGCTAACAACCTACCTGTGTCCGTGCGGGAACGCGTAGACACAGTGGTTGAATCCAATCTGCCCAATGATGGAGGAGGACTTACCTGGAATATGAGAACGGTATAGTGATGCGGTATGGCACCGCATCTGGTGTATGAAAACGGAAGCGTTCACAGCGATGTAGCCTAGCACCGCATCCAGTGAACACTTCTATCAATACAAAGGAGCTGGATAACAGCAACAGTCACCACGGACGACGATGCGGCTTGGCACCGCATCTCGCGTATTTTTTGATCAAAGAGTGAGACGCGGGAACATCTACAGTTACCGCAAATAGCGATGCGGCCCGCACCGCATCCTGTGCACTCAGCAAGTGGGACTGACACCACAGAGCGAGTAGCACCAATGGCAGTCGCCTGTCAGGTCTACGTAAGCGACAGACTGACGTGGAGTCACCTCCACAGCCGACATGCCTGACACACCTGCAAAGGTGCAGCATGCCGTCAGTCTATCCATCCACCTCCTCCTTCACTCCTCGGCTATAAATACCAACCCCAAACCAGGTTTGAGGTATCTCTTCACAACTCTCTCACTACTACTACTAACATACTTTGCTTCCCAAGCAAACTACTGATTCTCACGCCGGAGAGTGGTAACAAGGAGCACCCCCACCCCATCCTCCTTGTTACGAGTCACGGTTTGTTTCCTTGTGCAGGAGATCAACCGGCAGGCGATCCAACCAGCGATCCTCGAGAGGAAGGGATTAACCCTTCTTGACGAGACCGGTGTGTTAACCCTGCCCGGTTAACCATTGTTTCATCAACCTCCCTGTCACTTCATTTGTGATGTGACAGCTCCTTTGTTCGACCAGCTCGCTCCAGCCCACTTTTCTTCCGATTGCTCGCGATTCTTGTAAGTTTTCCACATAAATCTTGTACTTTCTCAATCTACACGCACTCCTACACCTTTCTATCTTTTGAATCTTAACTTTTAACCGTGAAATCACTAGATTCAAGGTGTTCTAGGATGATGTCATCATGGTGTTCTTATGAACTTTATGTTTTGGCCTCAATCCACCAAGAACAACTTAGATCTAAATGATTTCCACACGAATAAACAAAGATCTTGCATAGATCTGAACATATTTAAGGTGTAAAGGATTGAAAGATGGTTTTCTAACTTTCTTTCAACTCTTTTACACTCAATGCACTAAAAACCGATAGAATCGGAGCTTGTTCTGATCTTCTAGTCCTTTTTAGTGATGTGTTGGTCCAAGATCTGGATTCTATCCAAGAGATTACTGATTTCGGGTTAAACATGAAACACCATCTCGAACAGTTAACTGGTCAGACTAGGGTGGTTCCTATTCGACCGGGTCACTAAATCTGGACGAGGTTTCTGTTGTTTGGCACGTTGTCGTACCGTCTCGAGAAAACCGCGAATTATCAAAACGACCAAGTGTAAGGACGATCAGGTCGACTGGGACGGATTGCCGTCCGATCGGGCAGCCACCCGATCGGATTGCCACCCGATCGGACAGCCACCCGATCAGACAGCCACCCGATCGGCTTGCACCTTGGTCCCACACTTAACTTTTATTTATCAACTTTTGAGGTTTGAACATCGAATGGATTGCCGTCCGACCGGATTGCCATTCGATCGGATTACCACCCGACCATGTGATGTTTGGACTTCAACACTTAAACAATTTTCAACATGTTCAGTGCATTACCAGTTCTAACGGATTGCCACCCGATCGGCAGACTATTCGCTCGAGTGACAACACTGCTGTGAACTTGTTCTCTGAGAAATGTCCCGCCGAACGGGTCGCCGTCCGATCGAACGACCGTTCGATCGACCGACCTGAAGGGTAAAGATACTTCTCTGTTTTCAAAATGCTACAACGAAAACTTCAAAGCACAAACCATCATACACAAACACATCCTCACCAGACGAGATGACAATCCAATCGAATGGCCATCCGATCGGATTACCGTCTGATCCATTGACACTTGCACCATTTTACGCGCCGCTTATCATTTATGCTATCGTTCTGATCAGGCTAAACTCACTCTAGCGCTCCCTTCAATCCATCATCGCTGTGAGTATACTCGAACCCTTTTTGCTTTACGCGCTTTTGGGTGTTACATACGTTACTTATCCTAAATCACATCAAACACACTACGCAATACTTTAATGCTAACCGCTACTGTATGTATACGTGACTCAATGATTGCTTGTTTGTTATGTTTACACATGGATTGCTGTCTACCTGCCTTAGCAACAATAGTACTATAGTTTGGACTCAGCACCTGTTCACTCAGGGGTTGTTAAGGACAATTAATCACATGATTCACAGTGGTGAATATGTATTACGAAGTGCCTTGCGCAGTCAACCCGCAGTCATTGGTATTGATAGGATCATGTTGATAACTTACGTGCTTCATTTCACGCATTGTACGTGCTGGTTATGCGTAATCGATTTCGAACTCTATTATATCTATTAAATTTTTATGCTCACGTTTACACTATGTGTATTGACTTTTACTTTAACGTATGTGGCATGTGCTTAAGATGTTAAAATGCTTGGCTTGCTGTGAAATCGAGGCTAGGAAAGAGTCTAGAAACAAAGACAATTTATTTTTATTTGAAATCTGAGTTGTCGGAACAGAACTAATTGTCTTGATTTTGTCTGTAATAACTATGCTACTTGTTATGTCATGGTATAGGACGTGATGTTTTAAATAATTGGTAATCGTAGTTGTTATGGAAACTTCTGGACAATCTGTTTCGCTCAGTGCCGCGCCCCGATGTTTCCGCCATCGGTTGGGGTGTGACGCGGCCTGTTTCATATGAATAACACCAACTCTTTCTGCCTACTCGTTCAGTTTCGTCGTGAAACGACGATCAGATTCAACATCTTCAAGTATCTTTGTAGCCTTGTGAAAACCTTAAAGTCGCCATTAGAAGCCGACATGCAAACAAATAAACAAATTCAGATAATAAAATAACTATATAAACAATGTAAAACTTATAAAAAAAAAGATTATAACATTCCAATAAAGAGGCTCTTGAACATAGGTACAATTGGAATCCAATTCTAGGCTGCCATAGTCACAAAAGCGACAACCACGACACATCCATCATCGCATATCACCTTTGAAATCCGAATACAAAAAAAAACCATAAAAGCGGAAACATATCATCATTTGTAAGGCTCACATACGCGGCAGCAACCGGTTGCTTAATTTAAGCCGTCTCAGTTGTCGCGCATTCAGAAATCACCTCATAGCCTTTAAACAACATTCAACCCCACAACCTATTTTCCTGTTAATTTGTAAGTTAATCTTACAGCATACAAAAAAGCAAGATGTACAACACCTCAAATCCACAAATAGTTACAAACACATATATCTTAACTTTACTTATAATAAACTAAACAACATCTACGACTACAACACCTCAATGCCACAAATTGTGGCAAATCAAACACAATTTCTAAACAAATTTACTACATGTAGAACCCAACATTGCAACAATCTCATAAGTGGTTGCCTTTATACCCATATAATGTACAAATTGTATAACACAAAGTACAACAAGTTAATGCCTAAAAAAACCAATATACAACACGTACAACACATCATTGTAAATTAACTTTCAAATCTTTCTATACTAATAAATAAAAATCTGTTTTAGACACGTGTCATTCTCTCATAATTTCTCACCCTTTAATTTTTATTTATCTCTTTTATAAAATAATAATAATAATAATAATAATAATAATAATAAACATCAATTTAACTAAATCTATTTATCTCTTTTATTTTCATAATTTGAAATTGATTTCTTTTTTAACTCTAAAGTTTCAATCTTTGCAAATTTAAATCTAAAGTTTCAATCTTTGGTATTTTAATCCCTTTGATTAATTTGGTTTTTCACTTCTAATTTCAAAAGTTTTCATCTTTTGCAATTTAACACCTTTAATTTTTTTTTACTTTCAACCTAAAGCTTTTCATCTTTTGTAATTTAATCTCAACATTTTTTTTACTTTCAACTTTAGTCTCTTATATACTTTTCATCTTTCATAAGTTCTGCGTTTAACGTGTCGTTCTAAATTTCCAAGTTAACACGCCGCAACGTGCATGTGAGGTTCAACGGTTTTTCATCTATTTTTTTCCTGTTTGAAATGTCCGTCGCAACGCGTCTATTTTTCCACGTTTGATAGATCTGTCGCAACGTGCGAGTCAGATATCGACTTAGTTATTTTTTTCTCGGTTTTACACACAGGCTCGTGATCATGTGAGAAACATTTGTCTTTCATCTAACATGATATATAACTAATGAATCCTCCCGCCGCAAAAGAAACCACTTTGGGGACACATGTCGCTTTATGAGGTGTTCCCAATTAAAATTTATAGAAGAGATTTTGATGGCGATAACCATGGAGTCCCCAGGTTTAACAAGGAAGAAGATAGGATGGTTAGGGGATTTTTTAGTATTTCTTTATTTTTTTTTATAAAAGAACCCATTTTGATAAATACTTTTAAAACAAGTCATTTTGGTAAATAATTATGTCAACTACACCCTTTTAAAAAAAACAAAACCTCGTCAAATGTACACCAAAAGTTGTATAGTTTAACTCGGTAATATTATAGGTATACTTGAGACTAATAAAATAATTAAAAAAATGCAAATGAGGTGCTTGAAAAATATGTGGAGTTACTTTTATAATTTTTTTAAATTTTATTTAATTATTTTTCAAAGATATACTTTTAGAAATATACTTTATAAGTAAAAAGGTTTTTTTTTTATATAGGGTTATAAAAGATTGCTTCTTGATTAGTTTAGCCCGCTATATATTGCATTTTATATAAATAGGCATTTAAATTTTATGATATATTATTATACCCTTTATTTTACCATTATTACATGTAACAATATGTAATTTCGATGATGAGATGTTTGGTAAAAAAAAATTGAATTATAGTGTTTTTAATGTACAACCCCGTGTAATACACGGATTTCTAACCTAGTTAACATATACATAATGATTTGGAATGCAATATCTACAACAAAGCAATCCGCGCTCCTATATATTAGACTATGGGCCCACGAGCTCAGTTTGGTTTCTAGGGTTACTCGTAATCCCTATATATTGTAACTTACTCATTTAGCCTTTCATAATCTTATATGGTATCTGAGCCAGCCTACCCTAGCCGTCGCCACTTGAGAAAAACCCTAGACAAGGCGGCGTGCCGCCACTGCCGCCCTGTCTGGCCTTTGTTCGCTTTTCGTTTTCGTTTTTTTTTCCAGTTTTTTGTGTTCAAATAAAGCTTCGTCTTCGGTTTTAGATTCACCGGTTTCTTATGGTATCTTACCACACAGATGATGCTATGGCCCATCTATGGCCCATCCTGTTGATTTCGCATCTCCGTCAAGCCGTCCCATGTCGCCGTGCCGCCGCCGCTCATTAGACTACGGTCTTCCGCCGCGTCGCCCGCAGGATTACGATCCGCCGCCGTGCCGCTACCAGCTGCCGCTGCACTGCTGTATTGGTTGCCTCTATAGGATTACGAGATCATTCAAAACCGTGGATCGAAGATTATGGATTGAAGATTGCAAGACTATGGATTTTTGACCGAAATCGAAAACAATTTTTTAGGGTTTATTATTGTTTTTGTTTTTCAGTCTAAGCTTCTAGTTCCATCCGCTACGACTGCGGGGGAGTATTAGACTATGGGCCCACAGGCTCACTTTGATTTCTAGGGTTACTCGTAATCCCTATATATTGTAACCTACTCATTCAATAAAGATCATTCAGGCTTTCATAATCTTATAATATACCCCAATACTATACAAATAGTAAACATCACAATAGCGGCCCAATACACATAGTATAAACCCATTAGAAGCCAATAGTGACCCAAGATTTCTAACAACCTACAAAAGAAAAACCTCCTTTATAGCAAAACAATGAAGCCTGTGAAAAATAATGAATTTTTAATCCCACAATAACCAAGCAGTTTCTGCAAATTATACAAATTTGGATTCAAAGAGCAAAAACAATTCAATATGCTGCATACAAACATCATGTAAAATTATAAACCAGTAGATCATTGAACATGTGCCAGTCTATTCACAACACCAAAGCTTAATAACTTCAAAAACAGAAAAAGAACTATAATAGATATAAATATAAACAAATTGCCCCTTTATTTAACCTCAATAAGATTTGGAGATGGGCTCTCATAGGATTGTTCATCTTCTTCTTGAACCAACTTTTCCTTTGACTTTTCAGGTTTGACTTCAGTTTTAGAGGATGGAGTTTTGGGTTGAGGTTTTCTAATCAGTTTTTTGGGACCAACAGCAGCAGCTTCTTTATCACCATTTGTCGTGTTCGCATTACGAGATATGGTCTTGTTTTTAGTGACATGTGGACCAACCGCGGTCCCATTGCTGGTTGCAGCCACATTGCTCTTGTTCCTGCCAAGCTTGGGCGATTTTGGGCGTGTTGTTGGTATCTGTATACTCGAGTAGGATTGATAAATGAGAATCCAAAAAATATATATATATACATCTATAAGTGATCGCTCCTCATGGATATGATCAGCAAGTAATAAGAATAGTATAAAGATTAAATCGTGGCGGATAAACATAGTACTATAGTAGCAAGAGGTTTTACTTGTGTGATAATATTTGTTTCATGCACTATTTATATGAAACATATGCAAGCTAGATTGATGTAACAAATGTCTGGTGCAAAAATGCACTATGATGCAAACATGAAAATTAAAATCAGGATGTTCTATACAGTTAAATACCTTCTTCAAGTCGACTTTTGGAGGGGGTTCTTTGTAAAATTTTGGCATCGGTGCAGCTTTAAACATCAAGCTCTTTCTCAGCTGTTTTATCTCTGCTTCTTGGCTTTCCTGCATAACCAACGTAAAAGGTTTAAAAAACAGTCTTTATCGCCTGATTAAGTTTCGAATTCTACACATTCTTTGGTAAACTAAAGATTTCACAAGCCAAAACCTTTGATTTTTCTTGCAAATTGGTTTTCTCTGCTTCTTTTGCGTGAATCTTTTCCTCTATCTTTGAGAAGAACTAGAGCGCACAAAATAAACATGATTAATAACTAATACACGAGTTATGTCAATTGTCAACAAAGTAACGAAACTAACAAATATATAGATGTTTAAACAATGACCTGTTTTCGCTTTTCAGCTCGTTCTTCCAGCCTAGAAGAAAATCCCAATACGCCGTTCTTATGCTGCCCGCCAGTGGCAACACTTCTAATCATGAAGATAAATCCATGAAAAAGTCAAATTCTCGAGATTTATACAAAGAAACCGGAAATGAAACATTACCACTTTAGCAACAAGACATTCATAAATAAAAGGCCATATTTCTGAAATCAACATACAATGTGTCTGCAGAAGGTGGACCGTCTTCATTTCCATTCGACTTCTCAGGCTAAAACAAATAACAAAACGAAATAAATATGAAGCACATAACAACCAAACAGCCACGAAGAAAGGGCATTTACGGATTTACCCTTGACACACGCGCATTTGGACCCGATTCCTTTGCTTTCACACCAGTGGCAGCTCTTCTATTAGCGAGATTATTAGCATTTGCTTTTGCATTCGACAATGCGGCTCGCCCCTTCACAGGGTGCCCATCCATGCTAGTCCTCATGGAATCATGGGTCCGCGGTTTAGCAGGGAACGATAAACTTTGAGTTATATGGGATTTAGGCTTACGGGTCAACAGACTAGCCGCTGTGCCGTTTTTCACCGTTTTATTATTCTTCAAACTACCCTTATTAGCAGCAGCAACATCATTACTAGCAACCTTAACTGAATTTGATACTTTAGTGCCATTAACATCCTCAGAAGATCCATTCACTTCCACTTTTGATGATTCAACTTCATTCGAATTTTCGTGATCCGCCACATTGGCTTCCACATCCATTACACCATTTTCATCTTCTACATTGTTTTCATGATAAACCCCATTTCCAGCCTCCATTTCTATTAAACTTTTTTTCATAAAAAACACCAATTCAAAAATCAACTTGCTAACACTACTAATGGATCATAAAGTCTGAAACCACCAAATTATTGCGATTCCGGTTAAACCCACAAAATTTAACACAAAGAAACAAAACCCAGATCGATTTTTTAGTAAATTTAGGGTTTTAAACCATAAAAAAACCTTAATTTTGCGGAATTTTAATGCTACAGTTGTCATTTTCACCCTAGAAAAACAGGCATCATGGGCAACACTCACTTTCATACTAAAATTACAAAAATATATACTCAAATCAGTAGATAAATACAAATTCAATGCAATTGAGTATCGGGAATTGAGCAAAACAGAGTAAACCCACCTGTTGAAAACCGTCAAAAAGACTGCATAAATCAAAGAAATTTTACTAAAAAGTGTCAACGAAACATACAAACTTACCTCTTTTGAATGAAGATTTTGAGGGTTTGATTACAATTAACACAGAGATTCTGCCTTCAAATTCAAATAATGCAATGAAAATGGAGTCTTGATTGATTGTGTGTGTGAAGAAGATTTTGAGTGGGGTGTGTATGAAAACGGTGGGGTATGGGTAAACTGTATTGTAATGACGGATATGCCCCTATGGTGGTAAATATGTTGACAATTCGGACACTTTTTAATGCATAGAGTACAAGTATCTGTACAGTGATTTACAACACGTGAAACATGATTATGCATGGTACAAGCAGAAGTTGGTGAATATTACTAAAGTAGCCTCGATTGCTTCATCGATTCATAATTAATCAAACAAATGATTAGCTGGTGTATATGAGGATCCATGTGGCTGCCAGCTCATGTAAAGGATAAATTAGTCATCTGATTAAATAAAATGAAATTAAACTTATTTTCCCCTGCAAATTTCTTTTTTGTGAGTATAGTTTACTATTCAATTTTTTATATGTTTCTTAGCATATAGTACAAGTCTTGCTGCAACTAAAGTCCATCATTGTTTATTCTTTTAGTCTTTCTATCCCTTTTTCTTTTAATTTAGTATTTGTATCTTTGAGTCTACAACAAAAATAAAAACATTTTGTTAAATTATTTAGTGTGTTGTTGGTGGTGAAATGAACTATGATTTAAAAGATAAATATAAGCAATGTATCAAGGTATAACAAATATACTTGACTTCAATTGTTCAGTTTAATCTTTATTAACGCAACTTTAATGGCAAGTTGGTACTTGGTGGTTACATTAAAACATGGAAATGAGTTCAACACAGATAGAAACCAGTGTTTGGAGGTGGAATACATGGATGCGTTGATTTTTTTAGTAAACACCGTAACGTAACGTGCGTGTGTGGTTTAATGTATTTACGTCTATTTTCATTTGACTCAACGGTCCCGTCGCAACGCGCGGGTCCGTAATACTAGTTTATTATATATTAGAAGAGATAAATAGTATAATTACAAGAAATATAACATTCTTTTGGTGGCATTGAATTAACAAGCTTCAGTTTATTCATATTGGCAGATCTTTTAAATTATATTTGGTAAATTATTTAGAACTTTCATTAAACTTGCAATAGTGTGTATAATGTATATATTTGTATACTATTCATGATTAAGATTTTGAAATAAAGGATCCTATGCTTTGCATGTTGTCATCTTGTGTTGTTATAAGATCATTCATGCATGTAGTCGATATGGGTCATGGGGAAGAGCATCCCATGCAAATTAAGAAAATAACAGAACCCCCCCTTTTTTTAAAAAAAGCAACCTAACACCCCTGTCAGTGACCAGTCAAGTCTCCAAGTTAAAGAAGGAGAAGAGAAACAACACACACATGCTGTCTTTAAACAATGGTACAAGAACCAAATTCAATCAATACATGTGTTCTTTCACATGTGCAGATGTATATATGTCAGTATGTGTTTTATGTGGAGTAATAAATTCAACATATACACTGGCTCCCATGGTAACTTTCTTGTGCATGTTAACTTGTACTTCACATGTTAATGGTTGTACTCAGAAGTTAAAAGGCATAGATAGTTTGGTACCAAAACCCATGTTACTAGATATCATTGATCTCTGGACCTCAAGAACTTTGATCGGACCTACATAGTCACAAGCAACAACCTTTAGTCTCGTCACAACAAGGGACTTGAGCTTATCACTGTGACCGGACTCCGACGTGAGAATAAGTATAAGTAGTTGACGGCAAATTGAATGCCTCTCCTCTCTCGTGAGTCCGTGACGAAGAGAGACTTATATAGTATAGCACTTTTTGGTATACTTGCATTAGTGCCCCTACACCTCCATGTTGATTATAGAGCTGAATGTTATTCGCAGGTTCGTTGTATTGCCCCGATGGGCAAGACCTTTTTCGCACGTTTCTTTACTGGACATTCCTGCCTATCTGGACCGACCCTATGCTACTAGGCATAGTTGTGCATCTTAATTTGAAGGCCCTATGCTTTTAAGGTTTCGAATAATCCTTTTCAAAATCTTCATTGCCGGTTTAGATGGCGGTTTAGGTTGGTTTATGTCTTCCTTTGGTACAAACATGATCCGTGGGTGTGTATTTTGAACGAGTCTATTAACCTTATGTTTTTCGTGGCGATCATGATGGTTTCTTGCTTTTCTTTTTTCGCATCTTAATAATTTATCAGATTCCTGTATCACCATTATGATATGAATGTACAATTTCATCTATGAAATCCATGCTTTAAGCATCTTGAAGATCCACATATATTTCCCCTCTATAAAAATTGATCATTTTGTCACGTGTTTACTGATCTTTTTCATGTATTTCGGTCTTACTACATGTACACCCAATTAGATCTTTTGACACCCAATATACAACTCGTATATGCTTATATGAGTCGTATATGATTTGTTGGGTGAGGTGCCAAATATACTACTTGTATATCGGTATATGAGTCATATAGTTCATGTAAAAAAAGGATGCACGACTCGTATATTTGTATACTAGTTCATGTATAAAAGGATACAAGTCGTATATACTTATATGACTCGTATACTATACGGTATGAAAAGATCCATTGGGACTTAGGAGTGTTATTATCTTTAGGGCTATAAACAAGCCGAGCTCGAGCTCGGCTCAAACTCAATTCGAGCTGGCTTGGCTCGAGCTCGAATTTCAAATCGAGCTGAGATTTGAGGCTCGAGCTCGACTCAGTTAAAATTCGAGCTAGCTCGGCTCGATCTTGCTCGAACTAATAACGAACCGCAAAATTTAACCAAATGGCTAAATATGAAGTATAAATAGTTAGCTCACTTTGTACATTGTCTTTACCTTCTTTTATAGGGTAGATATTTCTTTAGTTTTTGTCTTCTGAGCGATGTGAGACAAAAAAAAAGAGGGATGTAAACCTTATCAAGCCGGCTCACGAGCCGAGCCAGGCCAAGCTCGAGCTTGGCTCGTTTGCAAACCGAGCCGAGCCGAGCTGGCTCGTTTACAACCGAGCCAATTTCAAGCCGAGCTTTTTTCGAGCGAACTGCGAGTCGCGAGTTTTTTGAACACCCCTAATTATGTTGAGCCATATATACTAAGATTACATCAAGGGACGTTTTACGAATTAAATAAAAGTTGAGGGGTGCATCTTGATTATCCAACAGTAAAGAACTAAAGACGCCATTATTTTCTAGGGCATGTTCACTTTTAACCCAAAGCTTTATCGATTGATAACCAGAATAACGGTCTTTAGATATGAAATGTTTATTTAGATTCCGAACAGTATACTCGAATGCTGATCTATTACCCAATCATGTCACAAATCTACAATTTTTATGTCATTCAATCACCACAAGACCCTCTGGTAACCCAAATCGGAAGAACACCGAAGAAGCCCATATGAAAAATGGAAAAGAAAAGAAAGATTTTGCCGATCTGTTCAACGAAATCACTGAAATTCTAGGAACCCATGAATTCAACGTGGATAATAGCACCGGAGTTAATCAGTTTCCAATAATGAACAAAGGGGGTGTTGAGGTGAGAGGTTTATTGGAATGCACAGAAGGTGTTTGTGAAAATGCCTACATGAATCAAGAGTTGGAAATGAGAATGAGAACAGCCCATATTGCTGAAAGGGATGTGAGTCCCATAGTCCATAAGGCTACCCAGATTTTACGGGGTGGTGAGAGTGAAACGTCGGTTGAGAAACGCTTGGAAGAGATGAGTGTCGAGTTTGATTCTGATGTCGTTGATAAAGTTCTAAAGAGATGTTTCAAAGTGCCTGATTTGGCTTTATGGTTCTTTAATTGGATAAAGGTTAAAAATAGATCATTGGTCACAACTGCGATATACAATACGATGATTTATATACTTGGAGAGGCTAAAAAGTTTGAAGTAGTTGAGGAGTTGTGCAAGGAAATGGAGAATAACTCGTGTAAGAAAGATATTAAGACGTGGACGATCCTCATTTCTCAATACGGGAAGTCGAATGTTATCGGGAAAGTCTTGTTGCTATTTGAAGACATGAAAAAGTCCGGTTTTGAACCCGATTTGGCGGTTTATAAAGTAATGCTGCGTACACTTTGTAATAGTAAACGAGCCGACATTGCAATGGAGTTCTACAAGGAGATGGTGTCTGAACAAATGGAACCGAATAAAGTTTCATACAAACTGTTATTAGATTGTTTAGCACATTCTGGAGACACTAATTATATCCGCTCGATCGCTAACGACATGATAAAGATTTCCCAAATCCCTGAACAAGAAGTTTACACATGTATGCTTAAGAGCTTTTGCGTTTCGAGTAGAATAACAGAAGCATTAGAAGTCATAAAGGATATGAAGAACAAAGATATCGCAATGGAGGCTGAACATTTTGAGATGTTGGTGAACGGAATGTGTCGTGCTGGTAGGATCACTGACGCTTTGGAAATTGTCGATATATTAAAAAGAAAAGACGTTATTGACAACAAGATCTACGAAAGTGTTATCCACGGGTACTTAAGAAGAAACGAAATCTCCAAAGGACTCGAACTGTTTCACAAGTTAAAAGATTGTGGACAAATGCTTACTGTCTCTACTTACACAGAGCTGATGCAACACCTTTTTAGAATCAACGAGTATGAAAAAGGGTTTGATGTGTATAACGCGATGCTGGAAACAGGACATGAGATAGACAGTGTGGCGGTAACTGCTGTAATTGCTGGTTATATTCAACAAAACCGCGTTTCCGAAGCGTGGGATATTGTAAAGAATATGGAGATGAAAGGAATGAAGCTAACTAGCAAATGTTATATGGTTTTCATCAAGGAGTTATGTAAGATTTGTAGGTATGATGAAGTTATTAACGTTTTGAATCATATGAAAGGTTTGAAGTTAGTTATAACAGATAATGTATTCAACTGGATTATATCTCATTTCGGTAAAAAAGGAGAATTCGAGAAGTTACAAGAAGTAAAAACGATCCAAAGGACCGGCAGTAACACAAACGAAACCACCCTTGATTCAAGCTCAAGCTCGGTCCAGGTACAACAAAAGGATGAAACTACCCTTGATTCGGTAGTAACATGTCCGCCTTCTAAGTCTTTTACCGATCGGGATCTTCACAAAGCCTGTAAAATTGTGTCATCCTCTATGACTTGGTGCGCAAAGGAAGAAGCTTTACAAAAATGTGATCTTTATATCACACCAGATTTAGTTGTGGAGGTGCTGCGAAAATGCAGCCTACATGGCGGTGCAGCGTTGCGTTTTTTCTCGTGGGTTGGAAAGATAGACGGTTACCGACACACTGTGGAGACGTATAACATGGCTATGAAGATTGCTGGAAAA
The DNA here is from genome assembly GCF_002127325.2 of Helianthus annuus. Classification (NCBI taxonomy): domain Eukaryota; kingdom Viridiplantae; phylum Streptophyta; class Magnoliopsida; order Asterales; family Asteraceae; genus Helianthus; species Helianthus annuus. The sequence goes on along the minus strand of NC_035446.2, from coordinate 151,578,052 downwards.
GGGAAGGATTTTAAGCATATGCGAAGCTTGTTTAATGAAATGGTTAGGAAAGATTTGTCGGTTTCGTCAGACACATTGACGATCATGATTTTGCAATATGGTCGAATCGGTTTGACTGAAATTGCTCTAAAAAGTTTTAATGAAATGAAAGATAGAGGTTTCAGTCCGAATAGTAGTACGTACAAATCTTTGATCATTTCCCTTTGTGGAAAAAAAGGTAGAAAGGTGAATGAAGCGATCGAAGTGTTCACGGAGATGATTCAAGCTGGATTTGTACCCGATAAAGAGTTAATCGAAATATATCTTGAATGTTTATGTGAAGTTAATAACGTGTCGGAAGCTAAAAAATGTGTCAAAAACTTACGTACACTTGGATTTTTGACTCCTTTAGCATACTCGTTGTGTATCAGGGCTCTTTGTCGAGCAGGTAACGTAGAAGAAGCTTTGGTAATGATTAACGAGGTTAGTGAAAAAGACCAAAATACCCTTAACAGCTACGTTTATGGAAGCTTAATTCACGTGCTACTTAGGAAAGGACGTTTACAAGATGCATTGGATAAGATAGAATCAATGAAACAGGTAAACATCTTTCCAACAGTTCATGTTTATACATCTCTAATAGTTTATTTCTTCAAAGAGAAACAAATATCTAAAGCTTTAGAGGTTCTTGAGAAGATGAAACAAGATGGGTGTGAACCCACAATCATTACGTATTCATCATTAATTCGCGGTTATGTGAGTAACGGGAAGATTAGTGATGCTTGGAATGTTTTTCATAAGATGAAAAATGAAGGACCGTTGCCCGATTTCAAGACTTATTCTATGTTTATTTCTTGTTTATGCAAAGAAGGTAAGTCTGAAGAGGGTATGCAACTTTTATCTGAGATGTTAAGTGTTGGGTTTGCTCCAAGTACGGTTAATTTTCGTGATGTATTTTACGGATTAAATCGAGAGGGAAAACAGAGTCTAGCGCAAACTGTTCTTAGAACAAAATGGGATCTTGCGAGTAAACGAAAATTTTTAAGTTAATTTTTGTAAAAACTGTTATAAACAAAACGGGTCTTCTTGATTTTTGTATTGATATGTTATAACTTATCAGTCTTGTAACATAAGTAATGCTTGATTCACTTCTAATAGATATTGTTAAAGTTTATTTGTTGTTACAGTTGAGATTCCTGAAGCATATCCCATGATTTAGTTTGATCAAATCATATATGAAAATTCCTCTAAAACACCATTTAATCAAATTGAATTAAGTCTTTGTAATGGTTAGAATAAGGGGGTGTTTGGCCTAGCTTTTTAAACAAAGCTTATAGCTTTTTTAGCTTTTTTTTACAAAATAAGCTTAAGTTGGTGTTTGGTTTAGTTTTTTAAGGTTATGCTTATTAGCTTATATAAGCTAATTTTAATAAGCTTATATGAAGATGGTTTTCTAGCTTATTTGAACAAACTTCTTTGTGTAAGAGCAAATTATATAAAATAAGCTATAAGCTAATCCAAACACTTAAAAAGAGCTTATCAAATAATAGAAAATAAGCTAAAAGCTACTTTAAAATATAAGCATAAGCACAAAATAAAAGCTTGGCCAAACACCCCCTAAGTTGGATGTATATGATAAAATCATTTTGACAGATATTTATTGAATAAGTGCTATACAAATATAAAATGATTATGTTTTGACATGTACTTAAAGAGACTCGAATGTACATATGTTACAGTTGTGCGTATGATGATTTGAATGTAATTGGCACCTACAACCTAGCATATAGATAATGTAACATTTTTTTTTATCGTAGGTTAGGAAACAAATGTGTTACCGGTAGCAATGGCGGACCCAGGAATTTTTTCCTGGGGGTGCGGAATATTTTCAAAGAATTTAGGCCCCTAGCTGTATAAAAATATCGATTCATAGCGGGTCGGATCATGTAAGATAAAAGAACATCAAACCAAAATTTATAAATCATCAAAAACACATCAAACGTCATTACAAATTACAAACGTATTTAAGATTGTGCCCTACAGGGTTTTTTTTTCCGAAACATATCCAAAATATCAACTAAAGATACTAAACACGCCATAAGTTCATTACATTCTTACTCATTGTTCCTAACACATATAATTTGCTCCATAAGTTTATAAAATAACACTAAACACTTAAACAAAATAAACAATCATTTTCAACCATAGCCCATAACTTCTAATTATAGTTTTAAACATTCAAGCCCTAATATTAAATGTTGATTACTTGTAACTAATCATTTAAACAAACAAAGCTATAAATAAAACAACAAAATCATTTAACAAGTCTAGAACAACAAAAAAATCAAAAAAATATAAGAAGATTAAACCCTTACACACCTATAGTTTCTTCTAATCATCGCATAAAACAAAATAAATAAATAAATAAATAAACCATACTAGTTCTATATTGGAATTCTGACGTAATATGGGTCGGCCCAACCGGAATTTTGGTTTTTCCGGTAAAAAAAGCCACCAGGTCGTAAGCAGTGGCGTCAAGTCACTGTGAGTTTTTTTGGGGGCGGGATTTGGAAATGGAATTGGTGGATGGGTTTGGGTTATTTTATTTAGTTCAAATTTTTTAGGTTGGGTTTGGGCTTGTGTTAATAAAAAATGATTGTAGATTGGGCTTTGATTGGATTAAATAATTAACTGAATAAATGGTTAATAATTATTTTTTTTCTAAGTAGGGCGGTTGAAAGTTTTCAAGGGGTGCAGATGAAAAATTCCAAGGAGTGCGGTCGGGATTTCCGACGAAAAATAACACTAAAAAATATTTTTTCATGGGGTGCGCCCGCCCACCCTTGGCTTAGGGTGGGTATGCCCCTGACCGGTAGGTAAACAATAAGGACCATACCTTTAACTTCAAAAAAAATATCAAACGTGCTATAAATATGTCACATAAATCATTTGTGTATTTAATTCTTTATAATTACGGACATTCGTATATTTAACTCTTTATACCAAAGAGCCTTTGTCTAACGGTAATAAGATGTTAGGTAATGCTTTGTCTATTCAATTGGTAAGGTCCGGCCCCTGTGATTGATAGAAAAAATATGTTATTTATTATTAATTTTAGAGAGTGTTAGTTAGAGTTCTAAAAAAAATAACTATTTAATATATCAAAAGTTAAATAAGTTAAAAAACTTAAAATGATAGAAGTGTTTCATCAATTAAGTTGTCAACCACATCATCATGTTGATAAGGTGTATTCGCGTAGAGTTATGTAGGGTTAATTTGTGAAGACCTTTGGGCTTAAGTATTTGGGCTCATGGATGGAGATCGACATTGAAGACTAATGGGTCGCCCTAACCTAATGCTTTTATGGTCTATGTTTAGTTTGTACTTTGTACGGGAACAACTGAACAAGTTACAAACCCTAATCTAGTCTTGTATATACCTATAACTAGGTTATAATCTCGTGCATTACATGGGTTGAATAAATAAATTTTATATACCAAATAATAAAACATTATCTTTTTAAAAGCCTCCTTTATTGCACGGGTTAAAGAAATGTAATTTTATATATTAAATAATAAAATAAGTTATATCTATAAGAACCATATGTATCGTACGGGTTGAATAAATGTAATATTATATACCAAATAATAAAAAAAAATATATCTTTAAAACCATTGTATTACACGGGTTGAATAAATGTAATATTGTTTACCAAATAATAAAAACAATTATATTTTTAAAAACCCCCCGTGTATTACATGGGTTGAATATATATGATTTTATATACCAAATAATAAAAAAATATTTAAAAAACTAACGGGTTTTTTTTTATATTTAAAGTAGGATAAGATTGAATATTAATCTGAACTAACGGATTTTTTTATATTTAAAGTAGGATAAGATTGAATATTAATCTTTATTTATTTAGTTAATATAGGATTGAAAAATCATATGATTGAATAGGTGGGAGGTTGTATGATGATAAATCGGTTAACCGTACTGAATGATAAAGATAATAGTGACTGTTGAACAAATTAATTAATCGAATTCAACAGAAACATTTGTGATGTTAGGTGGATTTTTTTTTTTAAATTAATTAATCGAATTTAACAGAAACATTTGTGATGTTAGGTGGATTTTTTTTAATTATTATGGTACTTCTTGCCGAAACACATTTTCATCATTATAGTAGTTGTCATATTCTTCATTATTTCACTCAAGTTTACCGTTTCACCGGAAAGAGCAAGATCATGTATCGTCTTCATGGCGGTTGAGACCTCATCTTCTCGTATATGTCTGTTGAATAATTAAAACCCCATAAGTTATTATGTATTATTAATCAATTACAATAAGGAAAACTGCAAAGAAAAATTAATCAAATTATATCTACTTAGAGTTAAATGTCATTTTAGTCTCTGTGGTTTGGGCTATTTTGCTAGTTTGTCTAAAGGTTTGAAACGTTGTTATTTTAGTCTAAATAGTTTCAAGCGTTTCCATTTTAGTCCACTGGGTTAACTCCATCCATTTTTTATGTTAAAGTGTAATATTTGGAAGTTTAGATTTATAAATTGGTGATAATAGTATTTGTAAGAGTTTAAAGAGAATTAATATTAAATTATTGGTTTAATTAGTTAAACCTTTAAACCTTTAAATGTGTGCATGTGGTGTACATGACAAAAAAAAAAAAAAAAAGAAAGAAAAAGAAAGATAAAACAAATAAACAAACAATAAAAGAACTATATGATTTATGAATGTTGACTTTCTAGTCAAGTTTCGTATATCTGCATCCCACCTTGATTCCGTTCTCCATTTGTATTAGATTTGATTAACTATTATTAATAATAAAAATTTGTATTAATTTAGATTAAATATTATTATTATTAGTATTATTAATTTTAATTAATTAAATGAGAGAATGACAAATGTCCCAAAAAAAGGTTTCTTTTATTATATAATATAGATTTAATTATATTCAACCTAATAAAAAGTAGTTGTTAGTTGCAACCCGTGCTGTAGGTCACCTTAACTTAATCACGTAAATTCTCAGGTTCTTTATTTTTCTACTATTATGTGTATTTGTTTGCTTCCGCATCACCACTTTGTTCCTAAGAAGTTCTTATAAACGTATGTTTTCATGAAAAACTTCAAAGCTTAAATGTATATTCTTAGAAAATAAAATGTCAAAAGTAGCTACTAAAAACAAGTTCAAATATTTTAACTTTTTTTTAATGGCAATGCTTATATACTCCTAAATTACACCAAATAATAACTTAATCTACTTCTCGCTTGTAAAAGATTTTAAATGTATTTCAAATGATGATATAACTGTTTGTTGACAGTGGCGGATGTAGGATTTTATTCTAATGGGTTCATTTTGGTAAATTCTCTTTAATTCTTACTATTTTTTTCTAAATTCTACAAAGTTCTCACTAATTTTTCCGTTTTTTTCCAAACGCACTGGATTCATGGGAACCTACAAATGTGGGTTGGATCCGCCCTTTGTTCCCGATAAAAAAAATTATAATTACATCTGTTGGATCTGAGTTTGATTTTGATTGTATTTTATGTTTGTAAATAAGATGAAGATGAATGAGTGTGCAGCGGAAATTAAGATGAACACAAACTTTGCATACAATCAAACGAGAGTAATACTTTTATCAAACATCTTTATACAATGAACCGAAAGATTGAATTTATTTCAAACACGATTACAATGATTGATGAATGATTGCAAACTCCCCCTCAGCCAGAGCTCAGTAGTTTGTTCGTGCAAAGAAGACGAATGATGCAAAGAGCTAATAGAACAGTACAAAGTACTGAACTATTTATAGGCACTTGCAAACTACTGAGCATCTTAGCTGACGTCACCATGAAAGTGACATCTAACCTCCTAACAAACTCTAACCTCTGATCTATACAGACACTGCTTGTGTTAACTACTGCTAATACATTCTATTACAAAACAGACTTTAGAACAGCTGCTGCAACCTTCTACTGCTGTGAACCCAGCAGCACTTGTCCGGATCAGCAGTGCTTGACTCAAGGCAGTAGATTGAATCAGCAGGACTTTAGTCTTCCATCAGATCTTTAGTTGAGCAGCAGTTATGGGTCAGCAGTTTAGCAAGATCAGCAGATAGGAGGTCATCAGTAGTTGTAATCACTTTCAAGGGGAGAGATTTGTATATCAACATCTGCTTATTCAGGATCCACTGCTCTGATCCAGTTTTGGCTTTAATTATCTATTCCTCTGATAGGGTTCAATCCCAACAATCTCCCCCTGGAACATATAATGCCAAAACCCTTCATTATTTGTGGACATTTTATTGCCTCATTAACAGCTCCCTTATCTGACCTTTAAATTGTAATTCAAAGTCAAGGGCATTTGTATCTTCATCATCCCTGCTAAGTGGAAGATCAAGGAGATCCTGCAAATCTTCAAGACTCAGGCCAAGAGCTTGTTCCCTTGATATTTTTTCCACTTCTCCACCAGACCTGAGCAAAGTCAATACGCAGGTCTGTTTGTCAGTTTCCCGCTTTTGTATTTTTGAGCCTGGTGGGTTTCTTGGGAGATGCTTATTAGCAGAAGTATTTGGTGAGGCTGGCCTGTTCATCACTGGCTGAGCAGTGGTAGCAGAGTTTTCCTGTCAAGTTCTTCTTTTAACGTTCTTAACAAGCCTTCTTTTTACAACGGCATTTCCAGTAAGAATTTCTTGAACTGTTTCAGCTCCTAACTGGCTTTGTTTTCTCCTTTTGTAAAAGGCAGTACCAGTAGGAGCAGTGGCTTTCCTGGTGTGCAGCTTTGTTGGCCTTTTTGAAACCTCTGCTTCAGGATAGTCAGGTTTTTGAGGAATTTTTGGATCTTTCTTTCTTAATTCCTCCAACCTTTTGTAGGTTGACCTCACCACATCTTCTTTCCATCTAGCAATTTGTCTTTTTGTACCAAAATCAGCAGCAACCAGTTCTTCTTTCATTCTCTTTAGTTCCAACTGTTTGTCAGGTACATTCTTTTTGAACTTTGCCCAATCAGGAGGAGTGTGAGTGACTTTCCTTTTTATCATGTCTTGAATTCTTGCTGCTTCAACTTCAATCTCAGGAACAGTCCACTCTTTGTACATGTGTCTCTCTCCTTTGTATCTCTTGTGAAACATAATGCTTTCAATGTAGTCTTTCTTCAAAGTTTCAGCTACTCTTTCTGAAATTTGTTGACTGACATTCTTTGCAAAACGTTCTAGGGAACTGACTTGTGTGAGCAGATATTGATAGTATCTTGAAACTTCTTTGTCAGATTTCCCTTGTGTGTTTATTTTCGAGATATCTTCTGCTTGCTTGGCCTTTATCTTCAAATATTCATCAATATTTTTGGGCCAGGGATATCCTTTGATTGAAGGCAAACTCCTTTTGGCAGGGTCATCCTCAGTATAAAAAGATTTTATTTCTTCTCTAACAGCTTCTAGTTCAAGAGGAAATTGAACACCTGCAGGAGGTAAGGGCTTGTGCATTGGAACAGAAGAGAGTGGGACTGGTTTTGGTATATTGACAAGAGCTAAAGGTTTTGAAGATGTTTGGGATGGTGAAGTGACATCATCTTTAGGAATTAGTCTTCTCCTCTTTATTTGAGGAGGGACTGATGATGTTTTGGATGGAAAGGTGGTTGTAGTGGCAGTGGTGGGTGATAGACTAACAGTTGTTGAAACAACTGGTGTTCCAACCACTGTTGTCTTTACAGCAAAAGTTATAACAACTGCTGTCTTCTGCCTTTTGACAGGAGGTGATTTTGATTTCGGTGGTGATGGTGGTAAAGCAGTGGATGTAGTGTGTGTTGAGATGGTGTGTGTTGAAGTGGGAGCAGATGTTGAAACTACTGAAGTACCAACAGCAGTTGATACAACAGGAGTTACAACAGCTGCTTTAGGTGGTGGTTTTTGAGCAGACTTTGAACGTCTGACTGGAATGGATTTGGGTAGCCTTTGTAACACCCCCAAATTCCACCTGCGGAAACCCTGCGAGGCGTGTTACGCATCAGAGTTCGAGCCACCAATCACATTGAACCAATGGTAAATACTTACATAAAACATACCATTTATTACCAATAGAAAATATCAAACATGATATCAATTCTCAAAATGTTGTATAGCGGAAGCATGTAATAAATCGTTTAGCAATTGTTTCATAATAATACTTAAAACCAATGTATCAAATGTAAGTTAATCCAAAAGCCTCGATCCATGACCACTCCAGCACTCCCAGATAGCAAGTCCATGTTCCAAATGTTAACGACCTACAAGCATGGAAACAAGTGTGTCAGACTACGCTGGTGAGTTCAAGGTTTTGTTAACGTGTTTTGTTACCATATGTATGTTAATGTGATTCAACGTTGCGATACGATATTGCTCATGCTAGATACCCTAGGGAGTGTGCCCATATGTATCCGGGGAGTGTGCCCCTTAACAACCCCAATGCTCCTAGCCGAGCATTGGTAATGATTGATCCCATGTACAACAACCAAGACCCAATTTAATTGTTTACCCAAAGTTTCCCTTCCAAATGTTTACCAGTTGTCCCAAACCACCGGGACGCATGCTAGAGAAATGCAATGAACTCACCTTGGTTTGCTCGGTAAGATACACAAAAGGTTCTTGAATTAAAGATGGTCAACCACATCCTAACAGGGTTATCATATGAGTCAGGTTTGGTTCAAGTAAAGCACGTACGGTTACACATAATTAACACGTTACAACACTTATAGATCATGGCAACACTTAACAGTCAAATAGCATCTTCAACTTGTGCGATTCAATGTCTAAGCCTAAAAGATAATCGGCCCAATTAGTATATCAGTACAACAGCCTACTCGGCCCAAATAACAATCATGTAAGTGACTTGTGCGATCCGGGTAACCTTGTACGATCCGGATTACTTGTGCGATCCACAAGATGTTGTGCGATCATGTGATGCTATGCTTGTACACTGTGCTTATCGGTTTGTACGTAACTTGTGAGATTACACTTGTGCGTTCAGTCTTGTGCGACCAGAACCTCTTGTACGATCAAGAGGCTTGTGCGACTAGTTTAGTTATCCGGGATTCATGCTATTCGGTTACAACGTTAATCTAGCCAAATCAGTTACAAGGTTTCCAAGTTTATCATCATCAATCAACATAATTCCAATTAATCGGTTACAATCACTTAAACAGTTTCCTATTTCTCATGATTACCAATTAACATCAAACCGGATTCATCTTAACCAAATATCGATCAAATTAAGCAATTTGTTAATAATTCATAAGAACCCTGAACCTAATCATAGCATGAACATCAAACACAATCATTAACACACAACATATCACAGTCGATCACAGGGTGCTCGGTTCTAACTCTAGGCCGTGTAATCCAAATCGTATGTACATTATCAATTATGTAAATCAAGTATACATATGATCCGATTATCAAGAACAATATCCTTCAACCACATAATCAATCATGTAAATCAGGAACCCTAGATCATCATGCAAGTCTATAATAAAACACACGTCAAAACATCATCAATGGATAATCAGACACTAACCGATTAAGAGTACACAAAGGTGATCCGATCTAGGAGGTTCCACGAGATGGCTCCGGTTCTTCGGGTTACCGTCGCCTTCGAGAGAGAGGAAAAGAGTAGGGTTTTGTGTGAAGTGTTTAATCAACTTGTGAGGGGTATACCCTATCCCCTATATGTTAAGCGTGTAAAAGGAGTGGGTCGAACCCAACTTGGGCTGCCCTAAAGGTCCGCGTACAAATGTAAAGCCCAAGTGAGCCGAATGGGCTTGTGCGGTTGTGTTGCACATTGTGCGATCGGTACATGTTGTGCGTTTGGGCCATAGCATACATACATACATTACATTACGCCAAGCATATAATCGTAACATTCAATAAATCATAAAAGTTCATATAAGCACGTAACGTTACACAAAGTGGGTTCGAAATACGAGTTGTCACAACCTTACTTTTCTTGTAGGCTTCTTCTTTTCATCAATAAGATTTTCATCATCTCTTGACCCTGAAGTACCCTGATCCAGATAATCCACCCTGGCTTTCTTTTTGGCCTCTCTATCCCTTTTCACACTTGCAAGTGCTTCTGCAAGTGCATTTGTGGTCACATCAATTTTCTTACTCCCATCTGGCAAAGGAATCTGTTTGGTCATATTTGAATTTTCTGCTTCTGAAAGTGACATCTAACCTCCTAACAAACTCTAACCTCTGATCTATACAGACACTGCTTGTGTTAACTACTGCTAATACATTCTATTACAAAACAGACTTTAGAACAGCTGCTGCAACCTTCTACTGCTGTGAACCCAGCAGCACTTGTCCGGATCAGCAGTGCTTGACTCAAGGCAGTAGATTGAATCAGCAGGACTTTAGTCTTCCATCAGATCTTTAGTTGAGCAGCAGTTATGGGTCAGCAGTTTAGCAAGATCAGCAGATAGGAGGTCATCAGTAGTTGTAATCACTTTCAAGGGGAGAGATTTTTATATCAACATCTGCTTATTCAGGATCCACTGCTCTGATCCAGTTTTGGCTTTAATTATCTGTTCCTCTAATAGGGTTCAATCCCAACAACATCTAACCATCTTTCAGGCCATTTTTGGTTGAAAACTATATCATGCGAAATTCCAAAACCTATGAATTTGGATCCCAAAAAAAACATATATGGTTTTCTAAAAATTGAAAATAAATCCGTGATAATTGACAAGTTCATATTTCACTAAATAAGGTGTGAATTAACCTTTGTGACAAGTCTCCTTATGTAATGCGACATAGCACGAATGAGCGAATACGGGTGCTTGTGATGGAGTGGTTGGGGAAAGAATTGGTGTCCTTGTGACCTAGGTTTGATTCTCACTCTCCTCATTATTTCTGCGGCATCCAGGTGAAGAGCGAATACGGGTGGTACCGGTTCTGTAACGCCCTGCTTTTTCATACTTTCCATAATTAGAAAGCTCGCCTTGTAATGCTATTTTTGGAAATCTTGTATTATTGTAGTCGTCTTTTCGTTGTAAAATCCGAGACTTGGATCATAAATAAAATTCGTATTTCTTTAAATTCGCCATCTACATATTCATACATGTTCATACGTTGGAATTCATTGTACATCGAATCCTTATTTGTAATTCATACTTATACGATACTTATTCACGATGCATGCCCATGCTTGTCCTCAAATTGTTACCTAAAAACCCCTAATAATATGCTTATTTATACAACAGTTAATCATCTAATATGTGACATATACTTGTCACTTACAAACATGTTACATACTTGTACATTACACTTTTTACCTAGTTAAATCATGTTTTATTTCATATTTCACCTTGTTACAAGTTAGGGGAAACATTGTTGCATATTATTACACAACTTAATTAACAAAATTACTCATTATAATGTTTTAAAAGAATAAAAAAATAAAGAAATATGGCAGCCCCAATTCAGCAAAATTCAGCCCCATATAGTTGGGCTTTGTGGGCTAGTTTCAAGGTGTAACCCCTTCTAAACACTTCCAAAGCCCAACCCATTGAAACCCTAATCCTTCCCCCTATAAATACCACTTATAACCAGCCTCCCTACCACTTTTGCAACACTAAAAACTCTCAAAACATCCTCCAAACCGTAGCTGAAAGCAAGGGTTCGAGCAGATTGACACCCCTTCACGAAAATGAGCATAACTCACTCATTTCTTAACGAAATGTAACACCCCGAAAACGGGTTTACTAATCAAACCCCGTTAATACTAAAAGATGGGTAAAGTACCGTCAGTGGTAAAATTTAACCGGTAAATATTAGGATTTAAATAATTAATCCTAATATTAAACAAAAAGTCAATAAAAGCTTTTAGGAAATAAAAGCTTAGAAGGCCCGAGTTAACGGGGCCTAAATTAAACTTAGTCATAAATATTCCCGAACCCGCTAAGCTAACTAGGAATGCTTGACCCGGTTAATAAAAGGGAATATGGATTGTAAATAAGTAGGTTATAATCAACTTAATAACTAACGAAACATGAAGGACCAAAGTTGGATAATTGGAAATAAGGTTTATTTACTAAAAACAAAAATAAAAACACACCACACCTAGTGTGTGCGTGTGTGAGGTCGACCAGGAGAAAGCTCAGGGAGCTCAAACCCTAACTTCCACAACTTGATCAAATTGAAGCCCAAATCAAGAGCCAAATCACTGCATGAACACAAATTCGTGATCACCTAATCATGGGGATTACAAGGTATGTTGAAATATATGATTTGGTGATACCTTGAGATTATGATGAACAATCATAATCGAAATTCTGGAATGAATCTTGAATCTATGAGTGTTATTGTGATTATATCTTGGTGTAGAAACAAACCCTAGTAGAAAATTGGATGAATTGTTGTCAAAACTAGGGAATTGGTAATTACCCTATATTGTGATAAGTGGGTTTTATGTTAATATGATGAACACTCATGTTAGAATGTAAGATTGATGAATATTGAGATGATGATATAAGTTCTTGATGTAGTTCATGAACACTAGACTTAGAGGTTTAAATGTGTTGATGTAAATCTTGGTGAAGATGACTAGTTAGGAACTAGTTAGTAAATATGTAAAAGTCATGCACATGAGGTGTTTGTTAAAATGCCTAAATGAGAACTAAGTATTGATAATGTGCCTAATTGAGTCTTGTGAACTTGATAGTGCAATCATATGTGTTAATTGGTGATTTGACTTTTAAATAGTCAAACCGACCATTAATAAGATCAAATGGTGATTGTGATAGAAAATATGTAAGATGGAATAGTCATAATTAATGATGAATAATATAACCGTCTTACGAATTATGATGATAGTTTGACGCTTGACAAGCTAGGTGGAGGCTTGGAAAGGAAGCGGGTCAAACGAAGCAAGAATGGCGGAAAAGCATAATTCGGATGCAAAGTAAGTATAGCTTACACTAGTCTTAAATTGTGGAATGTTTTCTTGTCGTATAAATTATGAATGAAATATCTAAACAATTGAAATATGATGTTCCGTCGTGTAGTCGAACGGAACAAGAAAATCAAAAATGATAGAAACCATAATAATGGTTAAAAAGAAGTAAATCGATAAATTGGTCATATTATGTCGAAAGAAATACACGGTTTATATTTAAAATTTCCGTACGGTGTTAAACGGGAAGAGTCATGTAAAGTAGATGATAATAAATATCATTTCGCAAAGATAAATGGTCAATTCGACAAAACGGGTCAAAAGGTGTAGACAACACCTTTTGACTATATAGACTAATGATTCTTTTGTCGAGTCATATGCTTACAGGAATAGATATCCAATGGATATTCGCATCGTTCTTAATTAGCGAATATAAAGCAAGGTATTAAAATCGGGTCTATTGGTTGATCCGAGCCAGGTACGCTTATTTATGATGTATGTAAAAGTGCTAATTTGGTCGAATGATTGGTGATAGCCCTTCAATGTAAAAGTAGGACCAAAATCGTCCAAAACGCCCTTGTAGGCTAAATTGAACAAACAACTCTTAGAGGTTGTTTGGAAAGGAGTCTTATGATTAAATAAAGGTTTAGCACGAGTACGTATAGTGAAAGATGAAATTTTTGGGCCAAAAGACTCCATATGAGTCTTTGCCGTAAAATAATACTTCAAGAGGTATAAATTCGGAACACATAGATATCTATTTTAAATCCAACACACATTTAGTTGTGATGGAAGAGTACTGGATAAGAGATATAGATTACAACGCTAGATTAGATTGAAAGCGAAATTGAGCTTAAAAGTGCTTAAAATATCCTTAACGGGTCAAAATAAGCATACTAGTGAAAACGGGTTTAATTTGTGTAATAAACCTATGATTAGGACCTAATATGGTATATCACAATTATTTGAGGAGGTGTATGAAATATAGGAATCAAATAAATACGTTTGTTTGATAAAATGCATAACCGGGTCAAAGTTTGGTATAAAGGGTAATAAGCCGAAGACTTAGAAGTCTTGAATTTTATCAAGCCGGATGTCGGATTTTAACTCCATATGATGGAGAATCAAATTACAAACATGTAGGAAGAAACGGTAGGTCAAACGGATAAGCGGTTTGAAAGATACGAAAGATTTCGTGTCAAATTACGGCAAAATGGAAAGGTGGGATGCAGGTGCCACCGTAAATTACGGTGCCACCGTAATTTACGGTGGACCTGAAATGGTTTACGGTGAAACACTCCTGATTTACGGTGGAAACAAATCAAAACAAGGACTACCGTAAATTACGGTGTCCATCGTAACTTACGGTGGACCTTGTGCAAAAAATGTATTTTTGATCAGTTTTGTTTTCCGGACTCGTTTAGATGCGTTTTAAATACCGTATGACTAAAGCATTTCATGTTTATGAAATGTAGGTGCTTTCTGGGATGCCGGAAGACGATCAAGCTCAGCGAAGAACCGAACACGATAAAGATACACGCTTCCGCACATTGCAACGTTGTAGATCTTAATCAACGAATTCGATCACGTTTTGTAGAATAACGGATGATTTGTAAAAGTTTTTAATAAACCCGTATTTATATAGCATGTGTAGTCTTAACTACACATCTAATTGTTGGTATTTACATATAAATCAACTAGGGTGTTACAAGTTGGTAATCAGAGCTCATGGTTAAAGAGTAAGGTGTGTTCGGTTCGAGGCTTGATCGCAAATCCGGTAAGTGTATGTATGTAATCGTTAGCGTATTAAAGTGTTGTAAACAACACATAGGGTTATCGTGAAATACACGTTACCCCAAATTAAATGATAGATATGGTTAACAACATTTCGTGCGTTGACACATATAATACAAGAGCCTTGTACTATGATACGGGCATTTAGTAAAGTTGACATTACTAACCTTGTGAATGTCTTGATTGAAGGACACTTACATTTAAAGATGGCAAAGGTTAAACAAATGCAAGATGTGATAGAGGAACAGTCCGAGGCATGACAAGAGGAACATGCCCATCAAGGACTAAATCGCGTAACGACCGCGAACAAGGCTAATGGCAAGAGAAGCCCGTTAGGGCAAGCATTATCAGGTGCACGTTTTAAATCATTGCATAAATAGTAATATGCAACAGATAAGTAGAGATTGAAAGTTGCATATGTAGATTGAAAACTTGGAAAAACCTGAATAGAAAACCTATCCGGGATATTGTTTCCAAGAAAAACAGATAGAGGTATTACTTACATAGGGCGTGATGTGAAAACTGTAAAAAGGTCATGCGTGTCATGTGTTAATCGCTTACTCTGGCCAAGTAAGTAGCGGCATATGATACCATGAACTTCTTATGGCGGACACGTTTACATCCGATGTAGTAAGGGCAGGGTGAATGGGACTAATTAAAAAGTACCCAAATGAATCAGATAAGCAAAATATTTGATAATAATGTAAACGCACAACCAAGTGACGGGAGCGTATTACATTAGGATAATGAGCCCGAGTGAAGGGACAAACAAGCATGTAAAATGATTTAGACAAGTATTGGGATGGAGTGTACTTACACTCGAACCCAGAAAACATCAAGCATGTAAAATGATTTAGACAAGTATTGGGAGGGAGTGTACTTACACTCGAACCCAGAAAACATCAAGCATGTAAAATGATTTAGACAAGTATTGGGAGGGAGTGTACTTACACTCGAACCCAGAAAACATCAAGCATGTAAAATGATTTAGACAAGTATTGGGAGGGAGTGTACTTACACTCGAACCCAGAAAACATCAAGCATGTAAAACGATTTAGACAAATATTGGGAGGGAGTGATACTTACACTCGAACCCGGAGAATGTAAACATGTAAGATGAGTTAGATATGCATTGGGAGGGGGTGTACTTGCACTCGAACCCGGAAAATGCAAATATGTCCCTTAACGGGTCATTTTTGTAAAACGTCGAACTTAAAGACAAAGTCAGAATATAAAAATGAAGCGAGGTTTTAATGCATACCGGGAGGGTTGCAATAATAACGACTTTGGTAAAACACCCGGTGGATGGGTAAGAATTAAACACATGCATAAACCGAGAAACGAGAACATGAATTTAAAGTCAAAAGACTCGGATTATGAGTTATGACTAAAAGACCATAAAAATTTCGTAAACAGAAATTCTGATAATTATATTCAACTATGTTGAGATTGAACGGGTTGAATAAAGCACAATGCTTGAAGGCGTAAGTAAACGCAAGCCGGATAACGGTAAGCTTGAGACAAATGAATTTCAAACGTAAAAAGAGTGCTTTGACACCCAATATATATTTTAATAAGACACGAGTAAAAAGAGTGATCTACGGGATCAACATAACCTTTAGGGTTATAAACAAATGAGAGATATACGGACTAAAACGACCCACGGGTCGTGATTAGAAAGAAGTTATAAGGACTTCGCCTTAAAGAGGTGAATGTCTAATAAAAAAAATATATATATATAAAAAAATAGCACATAAGGCTAAGTGATAAAACCTACGTGTTAGATGGAATAAAGCGAGGAAATCAGTTAAGAATCCCCGCATAAAAACTAAGACTGTAAAGGATTAAATTACGGACTGTCAATATCCCAGTATGGCTGATTGACACAAGTTAAAGAAAAGATCCTAAAACTAAAACTTCGGTTTTAGTAAGAAATAATGTTTTTACAAACATAAATTCTGATAGGAATTTAAATAGCAAGCATGAAATATACAAGTCTTGACACTGATAGGCGCAAGATGATATATTCGAAAAGTGATATTCTCAAAAATGAAGGGTTGAGATAAATTAAACATGATGTAACACAATCACGGTCAAGAAATGTAATGTGAAGTAAAATCACAATATAACCAAGCAAGCAGTAAAAAGGAACTGGACAAATAAGTCTAGTTAATGAGACCGGTTAAAGTCAGCAATTTAAGTTAAGAAATTTGGTTCGCTTGTAAACGATAAATTCGGTATAACTAAACCGAATAAGTAAATTTGAAAACAAAAGAAACTGTTGCTAAAAGTGAAAGATTTCACTAAAGAACTTTAAACGGGTCAAAGCAACGGATTCATAAGGAAATTCGATAGTATATGAAAGCGATGGGTATCGCTAAGTTAACTAAACTAGTGGAAATAACGAGATTACGTCATTTCGAAGTTACACTATGTCATATGAGATATGTAGACAAGTAGTAACCAAAGAGATGTTACCGTACCTGTCGGGTAATACTAACGATTGGTTAAAAGTATAAGTAATGTTTAAAATATTTCTCGGATCGAATACCTTGAGTTTAAACTCAATGAATTATGTAAGAAAAGGTTTCGAGGACGAAACCTCTTTAAGGGGGGTAGACTTGTAACACCCCGAAAACGGGTTTACTAATCAAACCCCGTTAATACTAAAAGACGGGTAAAGTACCGTCAGTGGTAAAATTTAACCGGTAAATATTAGGATTTAAATAATTAATCATAATATTAAACAAAAAGTCAATAAAAGCTTTTAGGAAATAAAAGCTTAGAAGGCCCGAGTTAACGGGACCTAAATTAAACTTAGTCATAAATATTCCCGAACCCGCTAAGCTAACTAGGAATGCTTGACCCGGTTAATAAAAGGGAATATGGATTGTAAATAAGTAGGTTATAATCAACTTAATAACTAACGAAACATGAAGGACCAAAGTTGGATAATTGGAAATAAGGTTTATTTACTAAAAACAAAAATAAAAACACACCACACCTAGTGTGTGCGTGTGTGAGGTCGACCAGGAGAAAGCTCAGGGAGCTCAAACCCTAACTTCCACAACTTGATCAAATTGAAGCCCAAATCAAGAGCCAAATCACTGCATGAACACAAATTCGTGATCACCTAATCATGGGGATTACAAGGTATGTTGAAATATATGATTTGGTGATACCTTGAGATTATGATGAACAATCATAATCGAAATTCTGGAATGAATCTTGAATCTATGAGTGTTATTGTGATTATATCTTGGTGTAGAAACAAACCCTAGTAGAAAATTGGATGAATTGTTGTCAAAACTAGGGAATTGGTAATTACCCTATATTGTGATAAGTGGGTTTTATGTTAATATGATGAACACTCATGTTAGAATGTAAGATTGATGAATATTGAGATGATGATATAAGTTCTTGATGTAGTTCATGAACACTAGACTTAGAGGTTTAAATGTGTTGATGTAAATCTTGGTGAAGATGACTAGTTAGGAACTAGTTAGTAAATATGTAAAAGTCATGCACATGAGGTGTTTGTTAAAATGCCTAAATGAGAACTAAGTATTGATAATGTGCCTAATTGAGTCTTGTGAACTTGATAGTGCAATCATATGTGTTAATTGGTGATTTGACTTTTAAATAGTCAAACCGACCATTAATAAGATCAAATGGTGATTGTGATAGAAAATATGTAAGATGGAATAGTCATAATTAATGATGAATAATATAACCGTCTTACGAATTATGATGATAGTTTGACGCTTGACAAGCTAGGTGGAGGCTTGGAAAGGAAGCGGGTCAAACGAAGCAAGAATGGCGGAAAAGCATAATTCGGATGCAAAGTAAGTATAGCTTACACTAGTCTTAAATTGTGGAATGTTTTCTTGTCGTATAAATTATGAATGAAATATCTAAACAATTGAAATATGATGTTCCGTCGTGTAGTCGAACGGAACAAGAAAATCAAAAATGATAGAAACCATAATAATGGTTAAAAAGAAGTAAATCGATAAATTGGTCATATTATGTCGAAAGAAATACACGGTTTATATTTAAAATTTCCGTACGGTGTTAAACGGGAAGAGTCATGTAAAGTAGATGATAATAAATATCATTTCGCAAAGATAAATGGTCAATTCGACCAAACGGGTCAAAAGGTGTAGACAACACCTTTTGACTATATAGACTAATGATTCTTTTGTCGAGTCATATGCTTACAGGAATAGATATCCAATGGATATTCGCATCGTTCTTAATTAGCGAATATAAAGCAAGGTATTAAAATCGGGTCTATTGGTTGATCTGAGCCAGGTACGCTTATTTATGATGTATGTAAAAGTGCTAATTTGGTCGAATGATTGGTGATAGCCCTTCAATGTAAAAGTAGGACCAAAATCGTCCAAAACGCCCTTGTAGGCTAAATTGAACAAACAACTCTTAGAGGTTGTTTGGAAAGGAGTCTTATGATTAAACAAAGGTTTAGCACGAGTACGTATAGTGAAAGATGAAATTTTTGGGCCAAAAGACTCCATATGAGTCTTTGCCGTAAAATAATACTTCAAGAGGTATAAATTCGGAACACATAGATATCTACTTTAAATCCAACACACATTTAGTTGTGATGGAAGAGTACTGGATAAGAGATATAGATTACAACGCTAGATTAGATTGAAAGCGAAATTGAGCTTAAAAGTGCTTAAAATATCCTTAACGGGTCAAAATAAGCATACTAGTGAAAACGGGTTTAATTTGTGTAATAAACCTATGATTAGGACCTAATATGGTATATCACAATTATTTGAGGAGGTGTATGAAATATAGGAATCAAATAAATACGTTTGTTTGATAAAATGCATAACCGGGTCAAAGTTTGGTATAAAGGGTAATAAGCCGAAGACTTAGAAGTCTTGAATTTTATCAAGCCGGATGTCGGATTTTAACTCCATATGATGGAGAATCAAATTACAAACATGTAGGAAGAAACGGTAGGTCAAACGGATAAGCGGTTTGAAAGATACGAAAGATTTCGTGTCAAATTACGGCAAAATGGAAAGGTGGGATGCAGGTGCCACCGTCAATTACGGTGCCACCGTAATTTACGGTGGACCTGAAATGGTTTACGGTGAAACACTCCTGATTTACGGTGGAAACAAATCAAAACAAGGACTACCGTAAATTACGGTGTCCATCGTAATTTACGGTGGACCTTGTGCAAAAAATGTATTTTTGATCAGTTTTGTTTTCCGGACTCGTTTAGATGCGTTTTAAATACCGTATGACTAAAGCATTTCATGTTTATGAAATGTAGGTGCTTTCTGGGATGCCGGAAGACGATCAAGCTCAGCGAAGAACCGAACACGATAAAGATACACGCTTCCGCACATTGCAACGTTGTAGATCTTAATCAACGAATTCGATCACGTTTTGTAGAATAACGGATGATTTGTAAAAGTTTTTAATAAACCCGTATTTATATAGCATGTGTAGTCTTAACTACACATCTAATTGTTGGTATTTACATATAAATCAACTAGGGTGTTACACGAAATCACTTGATTCTTTTTCCTACTTACTTGGATAATCATGGGGTTCGATTCCTAGACTTCTCCTTGGAGAAATCAGACCTGGAAATGCCCCGAAATCGTCCATAAACTTTCTGTTTGTTTTTATGTTCATCAAAAACTTGTTTAAACCTATGTAACTTGTGTTCAACACATCTCATACCTATGTCCTAATGCTTACAACTTATCTCATGGTTGGTTAAGCTTAAAAACAAGGTTGAGACATTTAAAATCAGAGGATTAAACCTCATAAACTTGGTGTTTTGTTTAGGGTTTCAACCCACAAATCATGTCAAACATAGCCTTTGATACATGAGTGATTATGGAACGACTTGGGTTGTCCTACATACAATCCTCACATGATTTGATGATTTCTCTATAGTTAGGTTGTTTATGTTATTGTGCAAATCCTAGTTCGTGACCCTCCTTGGTTGTTGTTACACCAAGTGAAGTGGTGAACATTCAAGGGGTTCCTAAATGGAAGCATGTCCTTCCTACCCCATACATGACATCTATGATAATACGAGGTGCCTAAATGAAGATCCTAATCTTCTACCTCCTACTTGAATTATTGGACTAAATAATATGTAGTACCTAACCTAAGTATATATATACACTCATTCGAACCTTTGATGTTGAACTTGTGTTTATATGTTAAAGTAGTAGAACATCACCTAAGACCTAAACCTTGTTGTGATTCTTATGGGTGTTCAACTCATGAAAACATTATCATAACCCTTGTGGTTACCAAGTGTCATACAAAGGTTAAGTGTTGAAGATGATTATTTTCACATGCTATTCTCATATCTTACTTTTATGTTGTTTTAAATACCGAATCTCGACTCTAAGCATACTAGAACTTTAACCCTACACATTCAACTTTCTAACCCCATCAACTTCGTCACATTGGATAATCGGAAAGCATATGCAAATTTGTGAGTATACTCGCAACCCCCTTTTTATGTTTACCAGTTTTTGGGGTGTAACATGTTTTAGTATTAAACTACACTTAAACTTATTCTTTATGCAATGCACAAAACAATCCTTATACATGAATACTATGTTATGATACTTGATGCTTACGTGGACCATACTTATGTGATATGTTTTAGTCATTAGCTCTCACGAGCCTCCCTTCGACATGTATAGCGCTATTTGAGTAACGCACCGCCCCCCTTAAACTTGGGTCATGTTGAATTAGTTAAACTTTCTTGCGTAAATAGAGGTTGGCTAGAAATATTGCATGCCACGATAGGTTGATCTCGTATAAACTAAGTTGCCATGTGGATTCGTTTTAAACTTTTATACTTATACTTATACCTATGCTTAAACTTGTATACTCGCCTTTGCTTTTGCATTGAATTGTATTTTAAACATGTTACAGGTTGATGATGACGATGCTATGAAAAGAAGTAGCGTTGATGCCTAGATACACATATAGACGTTTAGGTTTAATATGTGGTATCAATTTTGCTTATGTTGTTATGTACTTCTTTGAACCTGTTGTATTTGAATTTCTTGTAACATTGACAATCTATTTTATGAAATGAAATCGGTTTATTAAATATTATCACAAATAGCGTTATGATGTCTCTAGCAATCTTCACACTTCGTCTCATCCCGATGTTTCCGCCATTGGTTGGGGTGTGACAGATTGGTATCAGAGCCATAACTATAGGGAATTAGGAAAAGTAGGAATGCTTTAACCTAGTCTATAGTTCTAGAGCCTTATTCGTACGTTTTACTAAAAACTACTTGCATGCTATCTTATTTGCTTTTATTTATTCTCTTGATCTTGTAAGCATATGTGTCACTTATGCGTTAACACTTAACATGCTATACTTATTTTTATTATGTGTTAATACCTGTTTCATCGTCGTATCCTTTATGTGTGTTCTTGACATACTTTTTATGCATTAATATTCGTTTCATCATTTCACTTTTATTGTGATATTCTTGACATGTTATACTTGTTTGTTTAATCTTTAATATACACTTTTCCTCACGCGTTTTACTCGACTATTCTAAATCCGACAACACACATATTGCACAAACGAGACGAGTCCACCAAAGTAGGCGTGAAACCCACAATTTGGTGAATGACTCTCAATCCTTCTACCTTTCTTTTTACACGGAATTCACCACCAAGTTAGGAGTGAAATCCTCACCTTGATGGAGAAATTCGAATTTCAAATTCTAGTGGACCCTCGTCAACACGTCGAAATTAAATTTTGACCCGACGAGTACCAACCACACTTAGGATACGAAATCGTCAAGTTAGGGGTGAAACCCGCACCTTGTCGACTAATTCCACTCCTTGGCATTTTTTTTTTCATAAATCCCGCCAAGTCTCGAAATTTCGATTGATTTGGGACATGTAGTAACCGGAAGGGTAAATACCGTTAACCGACTTGTCGGCGAGAGTATTTTACCTATTAGGCCAAAGCATGCTCCTCAAATTCAAAAGACTTTTCGACCACTTTGGTTAGTCAAAGTTCCGTTTTGGAACACTCCAAACTTTGGTCAAACATGTGTTTCTATTGTTCATTTTATACGATGCAATCTTTCAACCTCGAGTTTACCTTTGATTTCTCTTTTCACACGCACAACATATCGAACCTTTTCGATACATTTATATATGCATGATTTTCATATAATTTAAATTCATATTCCTTGTAACAACTAGTGGAGAGGTATCATCGAGATTGGAGTGATTTCCTTACCTTGACGATTAACTCCACTCCCCTTTTCTTAAAAACGACCTCACCAACGAGTTAGGGGTGATTCCCTTACCTAGGTGATCGTTACCAAAACGTCTCTTCAAAATATCTTATTATGCAAACTCGATCATATTTTATACCCAAATTGTTTATCATTATTCAAAATACCCACTCATACCAATTTCAAAATACATTGATTTGTCAAAACGTACTCAATTCATATACACGAGATTCTTAATCATGCTTAAAACATTTTATTACGCAAACTTCAAAACCTTACGAAATGCTACCTATCAATTTAGTCGGCCCAATGAAACTCTTGCCCATGAACTTCGTATTCGACTTAATCACTAAAACTTGCTCACATTATATCGTCATACTAGAGACTTCCATTCTTAATTGAAACCAAACCAACCTTTCTCAATTACCTATAGGATCTTATAGATATTATGAGATCGTTTTACCAAAGAATATTTCCAACATCAACGAACCATTTGTCAAAACCCTTTAAAATGAACACTAAGACCTTTGATAAATCCCTTTTCCAAGAATCAACGTATTCACAAAAACTCCAAAATTTCTTGTTTTGATGAAACGAACTTACCTTTTTCTACACCTATTTTTCAAAACACGTGGGCAAGAAGACTCCATGGGGACCGACCATCTTCGGATTTCGTAAACTCTTTTAAAACAAAGGTAGCATTTCCATTCATTACAAAATACGATATGCATGACCAATAAGTACTTTATATCCTCTTACATATGCAAACTATATTCTACCTTTCAAACCAAGCTCAATCTAAATTTGATTCAATAAACTCAACGTTTCGTTTAAACAACTATACATGCATATCATCGTACACATTTTGGTCGATACCTCGCGATAACATCATTTATATCATTCGTATTTACGTACTCGACCTTTTGAATGTTTATTACACTTAGATCCGTGATGTCCCAAAGAACACTATATACGCAATATTTATTTTTCATGCCTACACCTATGTTCATACGTTTTATGCTTGTACTCATACACATACTACTTATACGTTTTACGCTTCTGCTTGTACACATACTACTTACACATTTTATGTTTATGCTCATACATACATGCGTATTCATACTTAAACTTATGCTCATACTTTCATCCTTACTCATGATTCATACATTCGTACCTATACGCGAGCGTAACCTGAGGGATTCGCTTGCGTGGGTCCCACACATACTTAATCATGGACTTGCTTATATACTATATTCTTGTACGTACACATTCTAAACTTTTTTATGTATACCCCGATGCATACACAACTAGTACAAGCTATGCGGATCATGCGACGATCAAAATAATCACGGGTGCACACGGGATTATAGTGATAGGCGTATGAGAACCATAGAGTGTGCTACTGCGTATGGTAATACACGGAACGTAACATGACACCGAAGACGAAACGGACGTAACATGGTCAAAACATGGTGGATACGCCGCTGGTACTTCCTATATATAAGTGTTTTCACCATGTTACCAAAATTTCGTAAAACGTGCCATGGGAAATTCTGTGTTTTACAGACCTCTTGGACCTAATACAAGCTTTAAGCAACTCACAAACACATTATGTCCGATTATCCATGACGAGACTTCATACTTAACATGCTACTTTCATCTATCTAATGCCCATATCATTCGTATACTTGCGTTCATTTAGTGTCAATTGTTCGCCCCATGCTCCTATTTCCTTCCTTTCATACGAACCTCGTTCACAATCAAGCTCGTTTAAGCATTCAAATCCTAACTTATCTTATTACCCTTAGAACTTTCTAATTATTAGCCATTACAAATCGTTTTACCTATACCTGTTTACCCCTGCTTATGCCTCAAACCCATTTCGGCTCGACAAATCATTTTACAAACTTATCTTTATCTTCCCAAAATCTCGTACTTTTCAAAACGTTTCAAAATCTCAAGTCTCGAACTGTTACCAAAACTCTTTAAATCTACCTCTTAAATAAATTTCGGGACGAAATTTCCTAAAGGAGGGGAGACTGTAACGCCCTGCTTTTTCATACTTTCCATAATTAGAAAGCTCGCCTTGTAATGCTATTTTTGGAAATCTTGTATTATTGTAGTCGTCTTTTCGTTGTAAAATCCGAGACTTGGATCATAAATAAAATTCGTATTTCTTTAAATTCGCCATCTACATATTCATACATGTTCATACGTTGGAATTCATTGTACATCGAATCCTTATTTGTAATTCATACTTATACGATACTTATTCACGATGCATGTCCATGCTTGTCCTCAAATTGTTACCTAAAAACCCCTAATAATATGCTTATTTATACAACGGTTAATCATCTAATATGTGACATATACTTGTCACTTACAAACATGTTACATACTTGTACATTACACTTTTTACCTAGTTAAATCATGTTTTATTTCATATTTCACCTTGTTACAAGTTAGGGGAAACATTGTTGCATATTATTACACAACTTAATTAACAAAATTACTCATTATAATGTTTTAAAAGAATAAAAAAAATAAAGAAATATGGCAGCCCCAATTCAGCAAAATTCAGCCCCATATAGTTGGGCTTTGTGGCTAGTTTCAAGGTGTAACCCCTTCTAAACACTTCCAAAGCCCAACCCATTGAAACCCTAATCCTTCCCCCTATAAATACCACTTATAACCAGCCTCCCTACCACTTTTGCAACACTAAAAACTCTCAAAACATCCTCCAAACCGTAGCTGAAAGCAAGGGTTCGAGCAGATTGACACCCCTTCACAAAAATGAGCATAACTCACTCATTTCTTAACGAAATCACTTGATTCTTTTTCCTACTTACTTGGATAATCATGGGGTTCGATTCCTAGACTTCTCCTTGGAGAAATCAGACCTGGAAATGCCCCGAAATCGTCCATAAACTTTCTGTTTGTTTTTATGTTTATCAAAAACTTGTTTAAACCTATGTAACTTGTGTTCAACACATCTCATACCTATGTCCTAATGCTTACAACTTATCTCATGGTTGGTTAAGCTTAAAAACAAGGTTGAGACATTTAAAATCAGAGGATTAAACCTCATAAACTTGGTGTTTTGTTTAGGGTTTCAACCCACAAATCATGTCAAACATAGCCTTTGATACATGAGTGATTATGGAACGACTTGGGTTGTCCTACATACAATCCTCACATGATTTGATGATTTCTCTATAGTTAGGTTGTTTATGTTATTGTGCAAATCCTAGTTCGTGACCCTCCTTGGTTGTTGTTACACCAAGTGAAGTGGTGAACATTCAAGGGGTTCCTAAATGGAAGCATGTCCTTCCTACCCCATACATGACATCTATGATAATACGAGGTGCCTAAATGAAGATCCTAATCTTCTACCTCCTACTTGAATTATTGGACTAAATAATATGTAGTACCTAACCTAAGTATATATATACACTCATTCGAACCTTTGATGTTGAACTTGTGTTTATATGTTAAAGTAGTAGAACATCACCTAAGACCTAAACCTTGTTGTGATTCTTATGGGTGTTCAACTCATGAAAACATTATCATAACCCTTGTGGTTACCAAGTGTCATACAAGGGTTAAGTGTTGAAGATGATTATTTTCACATGCTATTCTCATATCTTACTTTTATGTTGTTTTAAATACCGAATCTCGACTTTAAGCATACTAGAACTTTAACCCTACACATTCAACTTTCTAACCCCATCAACTTCGTCACATTGGATAATCGGAAAGCATATGCAAATTTGTGAGTATACTCGCAACCCCCTTTTTATGTTTACCACTTTTTGGGGTGTAACATGTTTTAGTATTAAACTACACTTAAACTTATTCTTTATGCAATGCACAAAACAATCCTTATACATGAATACTATGTTATGATACTTGATGCTTACGTGGACCATACTTATGTGATATGTTTTAGTCATTAGCTCTCACGAGCCTCCCTTCGACATGTATAGCACTATAGGAGTAACGCACCGCCCCCCTTAAACTTGGGTCATGTTGAATTAATTAAACTTTCTTGCGTAAACAGAGGTTGGCTAGAAATATTGCATGCCACGATAGGTTGATCTCGTATAAACTAAGTTGTCATGTGGATTCGTTTTAAACTTTTATACTTATACTTATACCTATGCTTAAACTTGTATACTCGCCTTTACTTTTGCATTGAATTGTATTTTAAACATGTTACAGGTTGATGATGACGATGGTATGAAAAGAAGTAGCGTTGATGCCTAGATACACATATAGACGTTTAGGTTTAATATGTGGTATCAATTTTGCTTATGTTGTTATGTACTTCTTTGAACCTGTTGTATTTGAATTTCTTGTAACATTGACAATCTATTTTATGAAATGAAATCGGTTTATTAAATATTATCACAAATAGCGTTATGATGTCTCTAGCAATCTTCACACTTCGTCTCATCCCGATGTTTCCGCCATTGGTTGGGGTGTGACAGGTTCGACTTGGATTAGAGGCGATGTTTTACCGATTATTCCACCGTCGTGCCTTCGGGCGGGTGGAGGTCGGGTTTCCGCGCATCTGGGGAGAGCCAAGGGGCTGGCGGCGATCGAGTAGTCGACCTTGGCCACAGTGTCCGGTGTCACGATGGTTGGCACGTCGTTCCATGCCGTTCAAAAAAATGCGGCATAGCAGGCTATAAATAGTATTTAATATGAAAATGCCATATCGAGAGTGTAGTATTACTGTATTACACAATATATGGAATATGATCGTATGATATTATAAGGTATAAATATATATATTAGATACCTAAATAACATAAAATAATTTCCACGATAAGAATAAGATTAAGATAATTCCTACAATTATGTTTTGTCAAAACACATGATATTAATGCGTGTTGTGATTTTATTAATGTGTGAATACTTTTAAAAATATATACAGTTTAGATTTCATAACCAGAAGTCCAGAATTCTCAGTTCGTGAAAAGAACTAGACTCGTCACCTTTTTACAAAGTTAATTTAATTAATATAAACGCTTTTGTCTAATATGTATTTTCGATTTATTCTTAAAATACATATACAACAACAGAGATAAGATTTGTTGGCAGCTCCTCTTGGAAAATTTGCATGGCATTAAATGAAGCGGTGTCGGTGTATTCTAACCTGTTTTGGAGTATAAATTACGACGATGACATGTCGTAGCATCAATTAATAATATTAAAATATATGGTAAGTTGGTAACATAAACTTACGTTTCTTATTGTCCAACGTTTTCCGTGAAAGAAGCGTAAAAACCTGGAAGTTACATTATAAAGGGAGCTTTCAAATTCAAAACTCTACAAATAGAATAGTCTAAAATAATTGATATAAAATAGAGTTGGAGTAACATTTCCTGTTAAAAACATAAAATATAGATACTAACAATTATAACAGACTAAAATTATAAAAAAGAAAAAAAAAATTTGAATCGTTATCAAGATAAATCAATGTTGGTTGGCCATGTGTAATGGTTTACATCAAAATCACGCCCTATGCCGCACCTAGGATTTCTAACCCCCCCCCCCCCACTCGTGCCCCATACACTGCTCCACGCTAGATTTTCACGAGCGTGAGCCCTCATTTTGCATGTAGAATTAATATACAAGACCAGCGAAAAACTCCATCTCATCAACCAACTTCCCTTTCAATTAACCGATTAAAAAAATCCACATGCAACCTTATTTTTAGTTTTTAAATTTGTATAATTAAATATTATTTAATTGCATGATGGATAGATAAAACTTGTGAAACCATTATACACTAAGACTATACAGTGACATGGCGTAGAGAGAGGAGGGTAGAGCCCATGCACGCCCCAACACCACCCCATCCTTGTGCGCACATTTAATTACGAATGTCATTGGTTGATTAAGTAAACACATCAAAATTTTTCCCATAAAAAGTTTATGAATACCATTGGTTGATTAAGTAAACACATCAATTCACTCATTTTTATTTCAACAGTGAAGGGGTATGGTCCCAAAAAGTCGCGCAAACCTCATAACAGGTTGCACGTGAGACCATACTCCTTAGCATAACAACTTGATAATAACAGCCTCGCGCAACTTACGTCACATTATGACTTAGCCCCGCGCGAGGAAGAGCACATAATGAAGACAGATAGCAACACTTAGCATGAAAACAATGGTATAAGTGAACACACTAGCCCCGCGCGGGTTAGTCGCCACCAAGCAAAGTCATCTTCATAAGAAGACGCGCTGTTACCTACAGAGGTACACAGGGTACGAGTGGCAGGAAAAAGAGCCAATGAACGTCCAGCAGGCTCTGTTCAATCGTGCGCCACGATCTTCTGACGATAAGTACACAAGGACGCCTACACGGCACCAATCAAGAGACGGGGACAACTGTCCCACGATCTCCACTTGTCTGCTGATGACAGAAGGGACAACAAGGCCGACAACAATGACACGTGGCTCCAATCAAGGTGCGCCAGCACCGACGAGCATCTAGAAGCCACTAAGCAGTCGAGGCCAGCGAGGCAAAGAGCATATTCGTTGTCCGTTTCTGGCCCAAGGCCCATCAGCCCACAACCTCTTACACCACTCTGGCTATAAATAGAGAACTCCATCCCTCAGGTTATTCATTCTATTCTCTCGGCTCTCACTCTTTACTACTTAATTACTCTCAAAGCAATCGCTTATTCTCACGCCGGAGCCCGGTTAAGAGGGAAACCCCCACATTCCCCTCTTAACGAGGAACGGTGTTCTGTTTTGCAGGTTGAGTAACCAGTCGGAGCTCAAATACCTAAAAGAAGATTAACCTCCATGAAAGGAACATAAACCCATCTAATTAATACCTTAATTAGAACCCGTGTTTCTTCAAACAGCAAAGCAATTTTATTAAAAACGATCGACAATGAGTTAGAAAAATAACACCGAAAATGTGAGAAAGAGGTGCCTCTCCATAATCTATTGAACAATCTTAATGCAAAAACATCAGACATCACTGAACAACCTTAATGCAAAAACATCAGACATCAGGGTGGAGGGAAGCGCCCTATGCTCCCAAATTTCCATGTGTGTCATATGTGCATGACTGCACCACATTATTTTTTCTCCACTTTCCTTAGTTTTTCTTAGTTGAGAATGCACGGTGTCCTCTTTGTTATTCCCAAAACTAATTAATTTAATTTAATTTAAACATTAATGTATTTTAAAAAGTATGTAAAATTTTATTAAGATTCTAATAATGTACCATTGTATAATTTACTTACGACGAAATTACAAAAAAACTTGTTCTTTGTATTTATATCAAATTTCAAAGATTGTCCTTACCTTAAAATTGACAGGATTCATACTATGTTTACAAATATTGAACATTACGTCCTTTGTCCCTAACCCAATTGAAAGTTTATGTTAAATCTTTTACGGTATATAAAAATGATTTTTTTCATAAATAAATATGCCCTAAATATCAGGATTATTGAGATATCAATAAAAATCACACAAGTAAGACCATCCATAACGGTTAATGCCTCCTTACGGGCATTCTCTGGCACATCAGCATTATAACGCGGCTTAAAAATTGTGTAATGGTTAACGCTCATTAATGTCCTTCAATCATTTACTTTCCAAACTAATTCTCCTAATTGGGCGTTATACTAGAAACACTTCTCCCCTTTCATGTCCCCATAACACATACGCGAGCGATATTGAAGACGTTATCAATCCTATTCACACCCATGCCCGGTCTAAAAAATACGATTTCTATAAGACTATAATATAATAACGTAAAAATAGAACCACTGTGTCAACTCATCCTCCGATTTAAGTGGCGTATTCCGATTAGTGTACAGGGTTCATTGACTTAATACAAATACATAGACAACAAACAAAATCAGTACAATTAGCCGCAAACTTGTTACAAATCTTACAAACTGTGGAGAACTTGTTTGCGTTATCCTTCTTAGTGAAAGATCCGTGGGCCCTATTGTCGGATCTGTGACTCCATGGAAGATGTGATTAAGGTAACTACTGAATCACACCAATTCGTTGAAACCACACATTCGTGTCTTGTAGTTTGGAAAGATGACCGAATAAAAACTAAATGACTTATGCATTCGAAGATCCTTGCACTGGGCACAACACACTAAAAAATAAACTTCAAAAATTAAAAAAATAATACGATACGCTATAATACGATACTTAACAATAAAAAAATAATAAAGATTTTAACACTCATTAAAACAAAAATAACCAATAATAAACACAAATAACAAACCCAAAACACCAAAAACCAAACACAACACATAAAAAATAAACTTCAAAAATTCAGTGTCTTAATACGCATCGTATAGGCTTATACGATGCGTATTATGCCAGCCGCCAGACAACACCTGCATCTGTTAGTCTATCATGTCTTTTTCAATACGCATCGTATAGGTATAGTACGTATTGAAAAAGCAAAGTGCATGAATAGATAATTAGGTGTGACAATACACAATTTTATTACATATTAATAATATTATTTTCTTGGAAAATTGGTATTTAATAAACCAACCTTTGCCCAGTTGGTAAATAATAATCCAACGTACAGAATTGGTATATAATAATCCTACCTATCAACATGTTGGCACTCAATGGACCTCCGTTAGTTTTTTTTTAACTGAAGTTAGTTTTTAAGTTTTATTTATTACACAAACAGTCCCTGTAGTTGTAATTTACTAGTTTTAAGTTTTATTTATTACACAAACAGTCCCTGTAGTTGTAATTTACTAGTTTTAAGTTTTATTTATTACACAAACAGTCCCTGTAGTTATAAAAAAAATCATAAAAATCAAAAAAATTCTAAAAATTATAAAAAATTCAAAAAAATTCTAAACAATCAAAAAAATTATAAAAAATCAAAAAAAATTCTTCATCTTCATCATTTTTGAACAAACCCTAACTCCATAACACACCCACATAAGCAGCCGACACCCTCAAAAACCTCTCTCACCCTCACCTCGTCGGAGGTAGACAGACCAGGCAGCAGCACTGCACGGCAACAGACGAGGAGGCTCCGGTCACGGCGCCGCCGCGTGCGGCGGGGGCGGTGATGCTGTGACGATGATGGCGATGGCGGTTTCTCCAACAACCCAGCCGACAACCCTCACCCTCCTTCCTATATCACATCCACAGCCACCTGAACAGATTGAGAGAGAGAAGCCGGAGAGAAGAGAGACGGCGACGGCAGCGCCGCCGCTGCGACGACGGTGGTGGCTCTGGTTCGACATGTTTTCCGGTAAAAACAAACCCCTGTTCTCTTTATTTTTGTTTTTTTTAGAATGTGGTGATAGTTACGTTACTGTTTCTGTTGGTGACGGCGACGACACAGCGGCCGGAGCCACGCCGGCGACGGCGTCAGTTGTGATGAGGGTTATTTTTTACTCGGGTCATTGTTTTTCCAGCTTCGGTTCAAAGTAGATCTGATTGGTTCGAGTTTTGTTTCAGATTCGGTTCTAATTTAGTTCGGTGCGCGTCAGTTGTGGTTCGGGTTCGTGAAACGGGTCGACACAGTCAAAGTAGGCAACTCAGTTCGATGTTCGGTTCAACAAGTCAACGGATAGCTCGGTTTGGTCAACGACTCAGATTTTCGGGTTTAGAATTTTTTTTGATTTTTTAGAATTTTTATGATTTTTTTAGATTTTTTTTGAATTTTTTAGAATTTTTTTAGAATTTTTAGATTTTTTTTGATTTTTATGATTTTTTTTATAACTACAGGGACTGTTTGTGTAATAAATAAAACTTAAAACTAGTAAATTACAACTACAGGGACTGTTTGTGTAATAAATAAAACTTAAAAACTAACTTCAGTTAAAAAAAACTAACGGAGGTCCATTGAGTGCCAACATGTTGATAGGTAGGATTATTATATACCAATTCTGTACGTTGGATTATTATTTACCAACTCGGCAAAGGTTGATTTATTAAATACCAATTTTCCTATTTTCTTTTACGATATACAAAATTGCTTCTAGAATTCCTTAACCACATCCCTTTTAACTTACCCATACCCCTTTTAATTTACGCGTGTGTGTGTTTTCTTTGACCTTAATTCACACACTCACACACTCTCTCTCTCTCTAAAATAACGGCATATTCATCTCTCCCAAAACAATTCGAGCTTTCTCCGGAGACACAATAATAATCCATTCAAGAAAATACCCACATTGAATTGAATCTCTCCAAATTTCTCGAAAAAATTCCTCAAAGATCCGAAAACAAAAACACCCACATCCTTAACTCATGTAAAGTTTTCATCTCTCTCTAGAATGGTGGTGAATGTGATCAAATGGAGGCCGTGGCCGCCGCTGCTGTCGAAGAAATTCAAGGTGAAATTGGTGGTGAAGAAGATGGAAGGGGGGAGGTGTGATCCTGTGCATGAGAAGGATTACCATAATAATAGGGCTGTGGAAATTAGGTGGAAGGGCCCCAAGATTAGCTTGACTTCTTTTAGGAGGACTGTCAAGAGGAATTTCACAAGAGAGGTGAAAGTTATGGAGTCAAACGGTGTCGTTCAATGGGATGAAGAGTTTCATACAATTTGTACCCTTTCTGGTTCTAAAGAAAATGCTTTTAATCCTTGGGAGATTGGTTTTACTGTCTTGAATGTGAGTTTCTTGATTTTTACCCCCCTTTTTTAATTTTTTGATAATTTATTATTTTTATAGGTTGATTATAATTTTTATATATGAAATTATGAATCCATTTTCATGCTTCATGGTTTAAATTACTTTGAATTGTTTTCCCCTTTTTAATAATTGGATTTTTTGTTCACACTTTCTTGATGGTTGTGTTTATACACATACACTATATCTATATGTTTCCACACATTCAAGGGTGCCTTAATTAGGGTTTCATTGTTCCTTTGATGATGGTAAACCTTCATTTGGGTTATTTTTCAAACAAATTGCTATAAATTTTAAATCTTTTTTGCTTCTTTCGGCTAGAAACTATGATATGCAGCTGTTTCTTGGATCAACTGAAGTACTTAAAAGAACAAACCGATGGAGATTATACTAATTTTGACAAAATTTATTAAGGTTGTTTTGTTGTCCTAAGTCGTCGTAGGTATATAAATAAGTTTTGCTATATTATAAGATGTTGAAAGCCCTAGTTTAGCTCAAGATATGATCAGTGTGTAATGTTGTTATGAAATTTTTGGATACGTATATGGATGACGCAGATAGCAGATTGCCGCGTATTACGTACCGCTAACTTGTCGCATTATACGTATCCTATAATGTTGCATTATCTATATAAATAAGTAAAACCGACCGCTGTACTGTATGTCTGTATGATGTATTTATGTATCCAATTTGTCATTAAACTAGATGATTTGTTTCTAATAAACAGATTCATTGCATGCATACATGTGTGCAGAAAGTTAACCATAAATGCCTTAACCTTCTTCATGATTTTTTCAGGAAGTTCATGTTTTCTTGATAAACACGTTTTATTATATTTCGGAACGCAATGCCAAACACCCCCTTAGCAGTTTCAATGAGGCAATCTCTATATAAAGCCTTTATGATATTGAATGCTAATAGATTCATATGATTTCTTTTAATCCCAGGGATTAAGCGCAGGACCAAAAAACAAAATTCCTATAATTGGAACAGCATCGTTGAATCTCGCTGAATTTGTTTCTGCCGCCGAAGAAAAAGATCTTGACCTCACCATTCCGCTCACCTTATCATGTGAAGCAACCGAACCTCACCCCACTCTTCACGTATGTGAGCTTTATATATTATTTTTATTATTTTGTTTTTTCACAAACGGGAATACTAACACACCGCGTTTATATTTAGCATTTGTGTATATATTAGATGTTTTCATTATACTTGTGTACTTAAGTGCTATATGCATGTAGGTCCCGCAAAATAACATCGTTCTTTCTTTTGATGTACATATAGAAATACTTTACCTTTCCCATGAGAATTTAATGTCTAGCTATAAATTTTAGTAATATCTGTAGTGGTCAAAAAGGTAAATTCTCCTTTGAAACTTTTTCAGAAAGGTAAATGTACATCTATTGAACTACTCGACCCATGGAATTAAAATCGTATGTTTGACTCGGTACATATTTTAAGGAACACAATTACCAAAATACCCTTAAACAGAGTCCGAAAAGAAGAAACCAGTGGCCCTAAATGGCTAAATCAATAACATCGTTTATCAGAAAAAGTTGATATGAAAATATGCAAAAATAAATTTAAATCTTTTTTATAATCTTGAGGTTGGTTATGCAGATACAACTTAGTTTGATGGAGTTGAGAGCTGATCAGGAGCCAGCAGAACCTACACAAAGTCAAAGTCAAACATCGGAAAGTTCATCAGAAGAGAAAGACGAGCTTTCTGCACTCAAAGCCGGATTAAGAAAAGTCAAAATCTTTACCGAATCAATTAGGCGAGGAAGAAAAACGTCCGGTGACGATGATCATGATAACAGGAGTGACGAAGGCGATTTATCCTCGTACCCGTTTGATTCCGAATCACTTGAGGGGTCTGAAGAAGGCGAGTTAAACGAAGTCAAAGAAGACGATGACGCAGCGTTCAGGAAATCGTTTAGCTATGGTACATTGGCGTATGCTAATTGTACCACTGGATCCCTTTATGAAGACGGTGTTTATTACAGTAATAGAAAATCTGATGTGGGTTGCTCTCAAAACGATGATTCAAATGCTTCGGTTTCCGAACCGTATGTGATACCTAGTCAAAAACGTGTTATCTTTCCTTGGAGGAAAAGGAAAATGAATTTAAGATCACCGAAAACTAAAGGTGAACCACTTTTAAAGAAAGCATATGCTGAAGAAGGCGGTGATGACATTGACTTTGACCGCCGACAGCTAAGCCCTGACCAATCTCTTGCGGTAAAGCCTTAAACTATTTTTTATTTTCAACATAAAAAGGTTCTTTTTCTAAAGTATTTTCATTTTCTTTGAACAGTGGTATATGTTGAATAACCAATCTTCGGTATCTGAATTTGGGGATGATGATTTTGCTGTCGGAAATTGGGAACAGAGGGAAATAATCAGCCGTGACTCTCACATGAAGCTTCGAACACAAGTTTTCTTTGCTTCAATAGATCAACGGTCTGAACGAGCCGCCGGTGAGAGTGCATGCACCGTCCTAGTGGCAGTCATAGCCGATTGGTTCCAAAATAATCATGATCACATGCCAATTAAGTCCCAACTCGATTCTTTGATCCGTGAAGGCTCGTTAGAATGGAGAAATCTTTGTGAAAATGAAATTTACCGGACCCGCTTTCCCGATAAACACTTCGATCTTGACACCATTCTTGAAGCCAATTTACGTCCTCTATTGGTTGTTCCGGAAAAATCTTTTATCGGGTTTTTCCACCCTGAAGAAATCCAAGAGGGTAGTTTTGACTTTTTGCATGGCGCAATGTCTTTCGATACTATGTGGGATGAGATTAGTCGTGAGTCAGAGCCACGTGTCTACATAGTGAGCTGGAATGACCACTTTTTCGTCTTGAAAGTTGATTCTGACGCATATTATATTATCGATACTTTAGGGGAGAGGCTTTTTGAGGGGTGTAATCAAGCTTATATCTTGAAATTTGACCGAAACACGGTGATTTATCAACTTCCGTCATCCGAATCCGGTTCTGATGATTCTAACAGAAAGTCAACTTCAGAAGCCGTGGAACCGGTCAAGAATACGATCGAAAATGAGGTTATCTGTGAGGGAAAAGAAGCTTGTAAGGTGTATTTAAAATGCTTTTTGGCGGCCATTCCTATTAGAGAACTGCAAGCAGATATGAAAAAAGGTTTAGTTTCTTCAACACCGCTTCATCACAGGCTACAGATCGAGTTTCACTACACTCAGTTACAACCACCACCTGCTGATACATCTGCGAGTCCCGACCTCGTTCCAGTTGTTGCCACAGCAAAGCCGGTTGTCACATAGGATAGTTTTACAAAGGGCAATGCGGTTTTAGATTTAAAGTTTAAAAGTTTAAACTAGCTTTGTTTCTACTAGTTATTTGTTTTTCTTGAATGTTCATAGTGTTTGTTTTAAAGACTCATAGGATGGAAAGTTAAGGGGAATCCTAACTGTGTAGTCTCTGTTTCCATCTTTCGCATAATGAAGACGTTGACTTTTTTGGGTCAACTTTAGTTTTTCGGTTTAAATTTTGTTTAGTGGTTGATGACTTTGTGTTTCTGATGATGGTGTTAGGTTTGCTGCAGATAAAGATATTGACTTTTTAGTCAACTTAATTCATAATATGTGGTTTGGTACCAACTGTCTTGATTTGAACCCACTTGTGATTGTAGTTTCCATGTTGAGGGTAATTGGTATTTTTGCAATAATGTTGATTGTTTTATGTAACCAACTAACTGTGTGTCTCTTGTGTTTAAAAAAGACCTCAACTTTTTGGTCAACTTTCTTTTTTGTGCTCCAAAGAGTGTGGTCTGAATCCAATTATCTTGATTTGAACCCACTTTCTGATTCCAATTCCAAGTTGAGGGAACAATTGGTCAGTGATTGTAATGATTTTTTTTGGGTCACCATGTGATTCTTTTTATTGTCTTGGGCATGTATTTGCTGTAAAGTTTTCACCTTTTCCATTTGTGGACATTGAATGTTGATGGTGACTTTTTGTTATCTGTAAAATTTCTTTTTGATAAAAATCAATTATTTGTTACCAGAAAACTTACTACACCCTACCAATACAAGCTATTTATAACTTCTGTTGTTTAAGACATATTAGGGTGGAGGTAGCGGTCACCCCTTGGTGAGTGTTTAAACAGTTTTCTAGCCAATAATGTCATGTCATGTCAAGTCCATACTCTACTCTTCATTTTGCACTCAATCACTGGTAATGGTCAAACACATGGGTAATCTATTTCTTTTTTTTTTAATATATTTTTTATTCCTCAAACAATCACACTCAATCACTCGGTGACTAGTCACCGCCCTCCCCACTCAACGATCACCGATTTGGGGCCGGCAATACATTACCTCGCAACAAAAACCTATCCCCGCCCCACTCCCCGCTACCATACCGTTCACCCTTAGTAAAAACCGATGGAAAATTGGATTTAAACCTAAAATCTTCGCTAGAGGGACTCAAGCATGTATACCACTACGATGCCCCTTGAAGATTATCTCTACAAAAATTTTATAAAATCAAGAACTTAAATTTTAGAGTTAAATGCCTACAAAAATTTTATAAAATCAAGAACTTAAATTTAGAGTTAAATGTCATTTTAGTCCCTGTGGTTTGGGCCATTTTATCAGTTTAGTCCAAAGGTTTGAAATGTTGCCATTTTAGTCCAAATACTTTCAAGCGTTGCCATTTTAGTCCACTTGGTTAACTCCGTCCATTTTTTATGTTAGCTAGAAGGGTAATTCGATCATTTTATATGGTCGAATTGCCCTTCTAGTTAACAGAATTACATATAAAATGACCGAAATGCCCTTCTAGTTAACAAAATAAAGGGACTGAGTTAACCCAGTGGACTAAAATGACAACGTTTAAAACTATTTGGACTAAAATGGCAGCGTTTCAAACCTTTGGACTAAACTGACTAAATGGACCAAACCACAGAGACTAAAATGACATTTAACTCTAAATTTTAAATCTAATAGATATGTATTGAAATATTATTATATCTATAACCTAAATATATTCTTACACATGTTGAAACTCACTTGTTAAATATCATGCATTCGTGATGTATTTTGTATGGCATATCATTATTCCATAAGTTGGTTTTGTTTAAAAGTACAATGCACATGGTACAACTTGTGATGCACTAAAAGTGGCATCATTCTTGCTACATGGCAATTAGCATATGCCATATCGTACAATGTAAAATTCTGTCTGAAAACCAAGACCACATGTATACAAATCAAATTATATTTTTAAGTAGGGACAAATATTATATTCTTCTTTACATTATTGCTATACTTGGACCAACAATGCATAGTTCATTACCCATTGCTTTGGTAAAGAGGTGCTTAACGAATCTAATTTTGAATACTCGAATCGAACTATTTGAAAGTTTGAAGTTGCATTCAAATTCGATTACTGGAAATCGAAATCAAAATTAATTTTGAGTTTTTTTAGTCCGATTTGAATACAAACAACCCTGAGACCGTTGACAAACTACGATGAGATTGTTGACTTCAATGATAAAACTATAAGAGATGAAAAGAAAGTCTAAATGATTTCGAAATATTACAATGTAACAAGCTAATGAACTCGAAAATGAATATATAAAATCAAAACCGAGTTAATGTTGTCAACTAGAGTGAAACTGTAGAAACAGCTTTGCGAACTAGCTTCGAGGGTTGTTGAGGTCGAGATAGGGGCACGGTTGGGTTGTTCATTTATTTATCGTTTTTGCATTGGAGTGTGATTGTGGAAGCAGCGAAGTGGATTCTGATTTTTTAGGTATATACGTTTTTGACCTACAGGTTTTGTAATTTTTTTTAGTTATATACATTTTCGCCTGAAAGAGAATTAAGTGTTTAGGTTCAGTTATTAAAAAAAATAAAGGGTTGGAATTTGAAAAGTTTTAAATGTATTATTTTGGAAAGGGATATAAAAGGTAAAAAGAGGAGGTGCATTTAGCCTACCGCTAGTGAAAATATCGGAAACATCCACAGATAACTTTTTTATTTATTGAAGTTTTTTAAAAAAAATTATTAATTCTTGGTCTAAGATTCTACAATTTCCTTAATTTGTACATATTCTATAACGTTATATTTCTATTTTATACTTTATAGTAGGGGTGTCCCGGTTCGGTTTGGTTTTTGGGTAAAATTAATACTGAAACCGAAATGTTGGTTTTCGGTTTTTTAAAACCATTCGGTTTCAGTTTTTTCGGTTTTTATGTCGGTTCTGTTTTTTTGATTATTTCGGTTTTTGGAATAAAATTATGTAAGATTCAAAAAATAAAAAAAATATATAATTTAAAAGATAAGAATCTTTCTTATATGTTTACATTTAAGTTATTATATTTAACCTCTTTAATTAATATTGCTTACATAAACCTAACCTTTTAATCTATTTTTATGTTTCTCTAAAATTTTGATTAAGACATTTGCTTTTATAATAATTTGAAGATCATTTAATTTTTATTTTAAATTTTGTTATTTCTTGTAGGTAATAAATAGATCATTTCAATTACAAATAAACATGTAATGTTTTTATTATAAACACTTAACATTCAAGAATAAAATTAATAATTCCTACTAGCATTGGGTTAAACACTTAAGTTTAAACATAAAAATATATGGATTGTAACTTATCGGTTCGGTTCGGGTTTTTTTCGGTTATTGAAAATGGTTATTCGAAAACCGAACTGAAATTTTCAGTTATTAAAATTTCGAAAACCAAACCATCAGTTTTTGTTTCAGTTCGATTATTTCGGTTACGGTTCAATTATTTCGGTTTTTTCTCAACCCTATAAACTTTATAGAGCAGATTGGCTATTACAAATTTACAGGTTTTTAATTGCTTACAATCTTACATGTATAGTAATGGGCTTATATTTACTAGACCAAGAGCTCGACCCAGTAAGCTTTCTTTAGTTGGGCCAATTTTTGGGCCCCGTTGTCTGTATTAACTATTAACATTTGAAACTATCAATAAAATTTTAGTAATTAAAGGGGAAAAATAACATGATAGTTAAACTGTTAATTCGAGTCGAACTAAGCTGATAAAAAAAACATTAATCTCGTCTTCTTGCAATTGGAACTAGCGAAGCCAAAGAGGTCGAAAGTGGTGTTGCCATTGTCAAAGTTGGCTTTTTTAGGCACGTGGTGTTCACCCGCAGCCACGGGTCACCAGGCTCGACATGAACAATATGACCACAAGTCCACAATCAGGAAGTTGTCTAACCATATCACTTCCTTTGCAATCAGCAAACAAATAGAACAACAAGTGAGAAAACCTAAATCTCACTTATTGATCTTCACATGTATGTGAGACGTGTAGTAATTAAATAAAACACTTATAAATTAATTATACATAACAAGTTTTACATTGTTATGGTTTAACCTAAAAAAAACTACTTTTAAACCATATATGAAAGTGAGCAAACACTAGTTTTTAATCTAGAATTCTAATTATCTAACTCTAATTTTCTAAGACATAAAATAATATAAAAAACGTGTTAATTAAAAGGAAAAAGTCTTTACATAAAAGAGGATAACCGAAAACAAGTGTGAATCAACATGTATACAAGATAATTACAAATTAGACAAAATCAAAATGTATTTAAGAATACTTAGAAAATTAGGCACTTTGTCAATCTCGTAACAATTAATGTAACTAGAACAAGTAGTTGCCCTAAAAAAGTCAAAATTGACATTTTTATTGTTTTTGATGTATTTCTATTAAAGAGCATGGTTTCCTCAAAAGATACCTAACTTTAAAAAGTGCCAATGAGAAGTCTAATAAAACTTTAAAAAATGTAACTCAAATAGTATAAAACTTAATAAAGTGTTTCTCAAATCGTCTAAAACTTAAAACAGATGCCTCTCAAGTTGTCTAGAACTATTAAAATGTGGTCCACTCAATGAGTCGAGTCTAATTAACCTTTGGCTATGCCTTTGGATCCGAATGTGGGTAGCTGATGATGGTGATAATGGTTGCATATCTCGATTGCAAAAGCAAGAAGCTAGAGTTGTTGTGATAAGCATAAGAATCCCTACTGAGATTTTGATGCCATAACCAAACCCGCTGATGTTTTGCGACCCGGGGAATCCCCTGAAGAATGGATCCAGTGACATCGTGTTAATCTTCTTGTTTAGGAAATAGGTGAATGAAATGGTGAGTTGTTGATTTTGCCAGCCATTTTTGTTGGGTGTAATGTGGAGTAGGGCTGACAATAGGTAACCTGCATAAGACACGATTAGACATGTTTACTGAAAAATATACCATTTGATTTTTCATTTTTTTTTTAAATAATAAAATTAAAAGGTTAGAATCCGTCATTTCTCCTTCTTATTACATAAAATATACAACTGTGTTATAGACATTGGATATAACGTAATTCATATTTATGTTTAGAACTTGTGTTGTCTACGTCGTCAAATAACTGTTAAATCCTTTAAGACACGATTTGTCAGCCTAACGTGAAGAAATGGCTATCTGGTGGGGTTGATTTTTGAAATATTATTTTTCATGTTCAACACTTAAGTGAAGACCAACGTGAAGACGGAATCAAACTTCAAAAAGTAAAAAGAAAATAGTGAGGAATTAAGTGTCATCTTTCAGATTTTAATATTATTAAATTATAAAAAACTTACTTTAAAAAATGTCAACGGTTTCATTTTTAACGTATATATTATTGAAATATTTGACATATAGTTAATTTATTTCTCTTATCAAATCGTTATTAATTTATTTGACATATATGAATTTTTTTAATTTTGTTTTTAAACCGACCGGTCGTTTTAAACCTTTTTTAGTCGTGTTGTTTTTTAAATTGTCTGACGTTCATCTCTAAATACATCATTACGACGTGTTTTTTATTTATGTTTAAACCGACCTATTGTAATGTTTGGCCGTCGTTTTTATCTTTATATACGTTTTGGTGAAAGCTTTTTTGAATAACTTGGCTTTCGCATACAACGACGTAACTTTTCCGTGATTTTCGAATACACCGTCGCGACATGGTTTTTTAGTAAGGCTGGCAAATCGTGTCTTAACAGGTTTAACAGGTTTCTGACGGCGCGCACAACATAAGTTTCAAACATGATTACGACTCGTTTAACTACTTTCTACCTCATGTTTATAAAACAGTTTTATGTTTTATGTACAAAGATGAATAAATTATAGATCCTAACATTATAATTTTAATTATTTTAAAAATTAAAAAAGTCAAAGAATGTATTTTTCAGTCAAACAGGTCTAATTGTGTCTTAACAGGTACCCAATTGTCAGCCTTGTTTTTTAGCATAACATTCACAAATTAGTTATTATCTACGTTTCAAACGCACCGTGAAACACGATTGACAGCCCACTAGTTATTAATAAGCCCTATATTAACACTCAACAACTTATACCATTTTCTAAAACATCCCCAATGCCGCCCGTGAGGAGTGTTCGTAGGAGCCCGGTTGGATATGACAGCATTATACTAATTACTTTAGACTATCCACTATGGTGACCAAACTTCCCAAACGGTTGCCAGGTGGATAATAAGACAAAAAAACAAGCATTTTTTTAATTTAATAATTAATTATTTCTCACAACCAGGTTGTGTGGACAACCCAATGTTGCAACCACTTATATTAATATTTAATTGTTTTTTTTGTCTTTTTCTTTGTAAACAATAACTATAAATCATTTTTATTTAATAAAATATTAGTTTAGGTTGGGTTGTGATTGTGGGTGAAAAGTTGAATTGGGTTGGGTTGTATAGGTGGAAGAGAGAGAAATTAGTATTTTAATGAAAGATTGGGTTGGATTGGGTTGGATTGGGTTGTGATAGTGGATAGTCTTAAAGGGTCGCACGCTAATCAATCTTTATTAACTACACTAAACGTTATACATTATTATTTGGTGAAATCTATACTATATAATAAAAGAAACCACTTTGGTGACACATGTCACTCATTGGAGCCATCTATTTTTTAGCCTATTAAAATTAAATAATTATTTATGAGATATACGTAGAGATATACTATTTAATATATATAATTATGAGATATACATAGAGATATAGTATAGATTAAAAACTTATTTAGAAAATATACTATTAATATTAAATTATTATTTTTATAATATATTTCCTTAGACATAGGAATAGGTTACATTATAGTTTTATTATATCGTAGAGAGATTTTATTTTAATATTTACGTTTATACTTTTACATCCGAATTTAGGTAACATATTTAAATTGTCTATGACTCTTTATAATCAGTAATATGTTTTAAATATATTTAGCTCTTTATAATCAGTAAACGTTTTAAATATATTTATTTTAAATAAAATATTATATATTTTTTAAATATATTTTATAAAA
Organism: Helianthus annuus; assembly: GCF_002127325.2. Classification (NCBI taxonomy): domain Eukaryota; kingdom Viridiplantae; phylum Streptophyta; class Magnoliopsida; order Asterales; family Asteraceae; genus Helianthus; species Helianthus annuus. The sequence continues at coordinate 151,534,001 of NC_035446.2, read as the reverse complement.
ATAAGAATATGACTTAAGATGTAATTTTAAGGAGAGAAAAATTATTATTATTTAATAGGAGAGAAAATGCAGGAAATCAAAATCTGAAATTAATCAGAACTCAACTCGTGTATTACACGAGGTTTTTTAAAGATATAAGTTTTTATTATTTACTATATAAAATTACATTTATTCAACTTATCCAACCCGTGTAATACATGAGGTATTTAAAAATATAGTTTTTTTTTATTATTTGATATATAAATTCAACCCGTGTAATACACGGGGATTTTTAAAGATATAACTTTTTTTTTTATAAATTACTATACAAAATTACATTTATACAACCTGTGTAATACATGAGTTTTTAAAAAAATATAACTTTTTTTATTATTTGATATATAAAATTAGATTTATTCACTCCGTACAATACACAGGTTTTTTAAATATATAAATAATTTATTATTTAGTTTTTTTTTCATTATTTGATGTATAAAATTATATTTATTCAACCTGTACAATAATAAAAGGGGTTTTAAAGATATAACTTTTTAGTTTTTAGTATATAAAATTATATGTATTCAATCCATGTAATAAGCAAAGTTTTTAAAGATATATTATTTTATTATTTAGTATATTAATTCACATTTATTCAGCCCGTGTAATACACGGGGTTCTAATCTAGTAATGAATATGATCAATGTTAAATAATAATTGTTATTAATTATAATATATATTACTAGGTTATAACCCCGTGTATTACACGGGTTGAGTAAATAAATTTATATACTAAATAATAAAAAATTATATCTTTAAAACCACATGTATTACACGGGTTGAATAAATGTAATATTGTTTACCAAATAATAAAATAATACATCTTTAAAAAGCCTCATTTATTACACGAGTTAAATAAATGTAATTTTATATACCAAACAATAAAAAAGTTAGTAAATGTAATTTTGTATAGTGAAAATAAAAATATTTAATATATTAATACAAAGTTTGGTTTTCGTGATAAATAATTTGTTTTATTTAAAATGTTTTAAATTAACAATTTACAATTTCGGATAATATTTCATTAGAAAAATAGAAGAATAGTATTCGAAATTTAAAGCAGGATAAAATTTAATATTAGCTCATTATTCATTTATTTATATAATTAAGATAAAATAAGTTTGGAAGTGAGGCGAGAAAATCATAAAATAAATACCTACAATGAACGACATGTGTCACACATTAATGTTTTATTATATAGTATAGTATAGATAAAAATTTAGATTGATATAAATAGATTATTTTGTTGTAGCAAAATTTGTTAACAAAGTCTCAATAAATTTAACCCATTATTTAAAACCCCATAAATGTATAAATGATAAATAATATTAGTTAGAGTAAATTTTAATTTTGGCCCCTCTGGTTATATCACTTTTACCCTTTTAGCCCAAAAAAGAATTTTTTAACATCTGAGCCCCCAACGTCTTTTTTTCTAACCATTTTGGCCCGTAACACTAACTTCATCCATTAAATGTTAGGGGCCAAAAGGGTTAGAAAAAAGACGTTAGGGGCCAAAAAGATTAGAAAAAAAGACGTTGGGGTTCAAATGTTAAAAATTCTTTTTGGGCTAAAAGAGTAAAAGTGATATAACCACAGATGTCAAAATCGTAATTTACTCTATTAGTTAAATAAATAATATTATAAATGAGAAGGAGATTAAACTAAATAATAATTATCCATAAGAAATTTTACTTAATAATATTTAGTAGGAGGATTATCTATAATTAATTAGAAAAGATTAAACTAAAATAATACTTATCTATAAAACATGGCCTAATATGATGACAAGTGTTTCCAAAATGGTTTCTTTTATTATATAGTAAGTATAGATTGAATGCAAGTTAAAATCATTAAATAGATTTGTGTGTGTAATTTTATTCAAGTAAACAAGGTTTGCTTAAATCTTCTAAACAATCGAAGTAAAATACAAATTTTATATGTATATTAATGCACTTGAAATTCTTGAATATGTTAAAAGAATATTTCTAAAATCTACAGTGATAATTGTCCATCTTCAACGATTGCTTATCCTTCTTTGCATTCTCAATTAATTAGTGTTTTTCTTCCTATTCATATTTATATTCATATTCATACTAGGTTATCATCCGGGATTACTTTCCGGGCTCAAAAAAAAAATTATATTAAAAACTATTTATTATTAATACATATCATACAAAAAGTATGACATATTACATATCTTGGTTATAGATAAATTATAAACTTAATCACGGATTATAAACATGTAATAAAAGTTATAAGCTTAGTGATTCCTTATGATTCATGTTTTAAATTACTTTTTATTAAAAATGAATTTTATTTAAAGACAATTGAATAATAAAGCAGTAGATTGCAACAAAAAGTATGGAATTAGAGAAGATAAATGTTCCTCAAGACTACCAACAAAATAGCTATTAAAATACAAACAGCAAATCTTTATGAAAATAACCTATGCTACTTATTACATAGATGTAATAATTCCAATTAGCAATATTCCGAACCAAAATATGTAAGCTTCACATCTAGAAACATAAGCAATTTCATAAAAAACAACCGTAAATAACATAAAATCAAATGTATACAAAAGAAAGCAATAAAAATTAGCAGGTATCATATTTGTACCTGTACAAATCAAGATCATAAAGCATTCAGCCTCAATTTTGTGTGATGCAAGCAAAATCTGCAAACTTCAATCTAAAAACCATAAGCATTTTTATAAAACCACAAACGTAGCTAACACAAACGCAAACTATAATCATTGTATAGGTTTCCTGGTGGGTACAGGTTGGGTTCGGGTAGGTAGAATGTTTACTCAGGTTTTCTGGTGGCTTTGGGTTGGATTCGGTAATTGAGTTCGGGTTGGATAGGTCATACATTCTTACTCAAGTTATGAGTTTCTTTCTCCCTATTTTATTTTGACCCGCTTACGTTTTTAATCGTAAGAAATCGCCAAAAATGACGCAAAACCACCCAACCCGAACTCGATTATTGAGCCAAACCCATCTAAAGAAACCTATTAAAACGATTCCGTGTTATGCTATCATAGTTGTTTAGACTCGGTAATAGCTGTTTATGATTACTCAATTCACTATATGTGAATATAAATGTACATATATGTGTATACACATACATGTAGGCCATACAGTTCACACATAGTTTATTTTGATATATTAAAAACATAAATAGCTAATTAGTTGATTATGTAATATTTTAAACAAACCTTTAAACTCCGTAACGGCTGCTGAAGTGATCGCAAGAACACCTCCGGGTTAGAAAAACATAACCTTCGAAGAGATTATATATAATAAACCTTACACAACGTCAAAACAATAGCAACACAACTTTACATCTGCTGGATCTGTCACTCCATATACCTTGGTAGTTTTAAACAATTCGCAACCAGGCTTCAACACCCATTAAACTCTTGAGCAACTTGTCAAAGTGGAATCTTGTGATCTACCAAAAATTATGATAATTAACTAATTATTACAGTTTAAAGAGGTTAATTGAAATAAGCGTGCTATTATGTAAAAGAAGAAAGGCACTTAGTAATAAAGCTTGGGTGATGATAAGAGGATTGACATCCTCAATTTACTTTATTTCTCACCATTCTTAATCAGCATGAGAACCGGGTCATCCTAAACCATTCCATAGAACAACACGTATGCACTTTCATAGTCACAAGAGTTGGGTACAAAACCAAAATAAACAAACGTTACCTCATAATTAAGAAAACCTCTCTCGCGCAGAGAAGAATCGACTTCTTCTATATTGCACTTTAGGATCAACTTCAATGGGCAGATAAGAATACCTGTTAGTCGAAAAGTCCCGAGTCGCTAAAGATTCTAAAGAGGCATTCATCTCTTTCCTTTCTAACTGCTCTCTCCAGAATAAAAGCATTTCATCATCTTTTTCCTCAGTCTCATTCAGTTTAATTCTATATCTATCAATCCACTCTTTGATTTTCATTCCTCCTACAGCTGATTTTTTTTTTCAAAAAAGCTAACACAAATTATCAATCAAATCACATTGGGAAAACTCTGTAGAATAGTAACACAAATCATGCATGCAAAACTATCATATCAACATAACAAATCATCTAGTTGCAATCTGGTCATACTAACCTCTACATAACTAAAACTTACAAATATTCCTAATTATCTACATCAATTAACCATATTTAACACATCACAAGTATTCACAACACTATTGCATTCAAAATTAGTTACAACTGGCATCAAAAATCAAAGAGTAGCTCTCTCAAGATTATAAAAAAAAAAAGTTTAATTGCAAATCAAAGACATAACCTGCATACAAAAGTAATAATCATAGACAAAATCACATAGTAGCTCTCATTCTAAATCATCTTAGTAATATTAAAGTAATCTAACTCCACAACCCTAACTTTTGCTAGCTCTCATTCTAAATCATCTTAGTAATATTTAAGTAATCTAACTCCACAACCCTAACTTTTGCCTAACAAAGTTCGCACAAAACCCTAACTTATCCTAACAAATGAAAAGTAAAAACTCACCACGATATGGAAGTGATACAACATTCCCACTTATAAATGAGATTTGTAGTGTCCGGTAAACGAACGGTTTTAGGATTCAATTTTTCGTGCTATCTAAGTATACGGGTCCATCTATCAGCATATACTCAAAACCTCATATTTGCTTTTTTACTGAAAAAAAACCCTTATAATAAACACATGTGTTAGAATTAACTTCAATTCATTTGCATAAAAAGGAAATTACAGATGCTAACTTATCGACCCATGATGAAGTATACTACTAATTAAAGATTTAACCTTCAAGTACTTTTATGGAGTGATGAGATCTAAAGAGTGAGAATGAAAGTAGGGATCTGGATGAAGATGAAGTATAATTGAGAAGAGGGTTGGGGTTGTGGGATTAAGCGATGATGAAGATTTGAGTTTCAAAGAAAATGAGATGGAGGAAGAAGAAGCGTATGATAGTTAGGGTTTCAGGAAATTAGGATATTGTTTTTATAAGATCCGAATATAACATTGGGTTTGACCCACTTTAGGACCCATATAGAAAAAAAAAGCACGCTGCACTTTCCCGCCAAAACCAAAATGTAGAAGCCCTAATATCGTGACACGTGGCCCAAATTATTTTTATTTATTATATATAATAGATAATAGATTCACATCGTTTAAAAGAAAATTACCTAGCTGGTTGAATATGTTGTCAAGTCATAATGCCTTTAATTATTCACGACATGCTCAATCAACATTCTCTTCGCGTATTGAAAAGCTTTAATGTTTATCAATGTGTTTTTAGAGTTTTTGCCAGTGTGTTTTTGATGTCTATCATGGTCTTGCTATTGATTACATATAGTTTTTTATTTGACGCTCAAAGTCTTTGTGGGCATGAAAAACGAACGAGTTGCATGAACCGGGAACGTATTATTGAGGCCCAAAGTCTTCATGAGCAGGAACATAATTAAATATCATGTCTATTAATGTTTATAACAATATGAATAACTGAAGGGGTATCGTCTCAAAACCTGCGCCGACTAATCAGGTTGTGTGCGGAATCATACTCTTATCAGACTAATTTGGTAACTTTTTCAACCTCGCGCCAGCCAATCAAGTGCAATCTAGGTCGCGCGCGAGGTCAAAGCAATCACAAGACCAGATTCCACACTTGGCTTCTTGGATGAAAAACCCTCACTTCCTGGACCTTGCGCCAGCTACACGGGATATCCCCGATGGTCGCGCGAAGGACAGAAGCGCAGATAATCCAATGACAAGTACCAAAGGTACAAGTGGCAGAGCAGTGGACCAATGAGCGTCCAACAGGCTGTATCCGATCATGCTCCACGATTAACAATCGTACATGAGACAAAAGGGTACACAAGGACGCATACGTGGCACCAATCAGCGTGCGCCGACAATTGCTCCACGATCTCCACTTAGCCGTTGATAACAGACGAAATAACAAGGACAACGGTCAGGCCACGTGTATCCATTCAGCGTGCGCCAGCTTCCCTCTCGCCTAGAAGCACCAACTATAACAACCCTAACATAAACCGACACCCGCATAATTTTTCCAACACCCTAAAAATTATTTAAAATGTCCCAATATGTCCTATATTACGTCCCGTATGTGAAAACCGAGCCCAAAATAGATCATAACATATAAAATAAATTTAAAACAAGAAAATCAAGTTGAGGCGGGCCGCGTAGACCCACCCCAACATCTCACGCGGGCCGTATGAAGATGTAAACCGGATTCCTTTGATTTTTTTAAGTCGAAGCGGGCCGCGTAATAGTTCTCGATAGTTAACGCGGGCCGCGAGTGACCTAAGTTGTGGCGCAGCCCTGAGCTGACACGTGTCGATATCGTGTCGAACCTAGTAGATGACCGGGCCAAGCTATTGTGTTGACCAAGGTTGATGCGGGCCGCGTAAACCTGGCCTGTGTCTTACGCGGGCCGCCTGGAAGTCTGATTTCACAACTATAAATAGAACGCATCAGTTTTCGATTTCCGTCGCTCACAGTTCAATTCTCAAATCACAATTTCTGTAGGAAGTTATTATACCCGGGTATTATACCCCCTAAATAGCGAGGTTCTGCTCCGTTGTAAGTATTATAACCCCTGGATACGTATTAGATACTCTGCCCGATTGATCTAGGGTTCCGTAACGGCTGTCGTGGTTCTGCCCGACGTAGTCGTTGGAATACCGTCTCGGGGAGGGTATTACTAATGTTAAAATGGGTTATTATACTAACACACGTGCATTTGTGTAATTTATAGATTATTCCCAGGAAATCCTTACTGAAAACCCTAAAACAGGAATGTGAGTAATCCTCTTTTTGTTAACTGTTTTTACAAAACCTTAAACATCTTTCCATGCGAATAACAGTTATTGAGTATTTGTAAGAATACAATTACAGTCGGTAAATTTGGGGTTTTGTATACAAAATTTGTTACCACCTGGTAAAGGAGTAACATGACCATAAGTCGGAACGACATTACCGTGTGGTAGTAATTGATATAACTTGGAAACAAATGTAATTGCGGATGCGCCCTCAATACTGTTCACTGTGGCTTTTTATTTAAACTTGATTAAACTGGGATTCACTCACCAGTATTTCCCACTGACAAAAATGTTTTTAAAACACGTTTCAGGTAACAAAATGTGAAAGCCAATTAGAAGCCAGCTGGACAGCACTGAAGGCTTGGAAAAGTGGCAATAAAGTTACCTAAAGATAAAATAGATGTTTTTATTTAATAAAATAGGATTTATTACTATGAAATGTGTGTTCTGAAAACTTGGGTTTTACCTATGTGTTTAATGTTATAAAACGTGGTGGTTTACTCTGATTAAATATTTCCTAACTACGGTCCTGATGAAAATTTTCCGCTGCCAAATTGAATAAATAAACGTGATACCACCAAAACTGGCTCGCGGCCGCCCGTTCCCGGGGATCAGGGATCGGGGGCTGTGACAGAAGGTGGTATCAGAGCTATGCCACTGATTCAGCCACAGAAGTGTTATGCTGACATCAAAATTCAAAGTGTTAGGAAATAAATTACGAAAATACGTGCATAATTGTATTTTCTTGTTATATGTTATCTGATAGTTTACAGTATGAGCGACCAAGGACCATCTGACGCGTATCGTCAATTGTCTGGTTCGCCTAGAAGAGAAGGCACCTCCTCCTCTCAGCCTGCCCTCTCAGGGTACTCTGCTGATACTGAAGAAGGAATCTTTGTGTTTCAGGCTCAATCTGAAGAGCCATTTCCTCAGAAAAAAGAGGGGATGGTTCAATAGGGGAGCACACGAGCATAGGAAATGTATGAAAAAGTTGCAGGAACAGCGAGTGTTAGCCACAGATAAAAGAGAAACTGATGCCTATGCCCAGGATATGCTCAATAGGGGTATAGCCAATATCCATATTTTAGCAACTACTGCAGCTGACCCAAACCTGGAGCAAATGCTAGCACCCCAACCGCAACCACTGATTCTTGACCAACCCATGGAGCTAGAAAACCCTGAAACCAAATAGAAATGCCTGATTACAACCCGGAGGAGATACCTAGGGTACCTGCACCAATTCCCCTAAACCCAAACAATTACGACCCCTGGTGGGACGATGTTAGGGACTATGTGCAACAAAACTCGATACAGGAAAATGTGCAAATGCCCAATCTAGGAGCCTACCCAGGGTTAGTCCTCAAGATCCCTATTACGTTAATGATGCATACATTAGAGAGATCCTAGAGAATCCCTACCCATACCAGGCCCCGTATCAGGAACCCGCACCTCATATTCCAAACCCAATCCTAGAACCTGCACCCCCAATGAGTGTAGAAAACGTACAAGAACTTAGGACTTTCGGTGAGGAAATTTTAGAAAGCAGTGAGAGAATGCGACAGGTGGGAGAGCGTCTCGTATGGAAATACGACGAGCGCAATATGGATTTTTGGATGAATCCATATCAGTAAATGTGATGGTGGAAACGGTAGTAATAATAATAATAATAATAATATAATAATATATGTGTGTACGTGTTAGAAAAAAAAAACACTACGGATGCATACTACTAGTATTGTAGCTTTACATTTCAGTCGGTATTGTAATTTTAATTTCAGTACTGGTGTGTAATAGATGCATAATATATGAATAGATTAAAAGTTGCAATGCTCGACGCTTTTGACTAAAAGTGCGTGTCATGTGATTGGCTATATTCAAATATTATTTGTGATACTAAAATTTGGTAAATGTTTAACATTCAGATGGCCGACGAGGGAAATCAAGATAATCTGAATAACGATAACCAGAGTAACAATAACGTGGTTAATGAGAATCCAAAAAACAATGGAAACCAAATGGATAATAGTGTCGTTCAACACATAGTGGCACAAGCAATTATAGATGCAATGCCATGTATTATTCAAAATGTTCAAGAAGCGAATAATAAAAGTAAGCATAGCAGTAAGCGACCAACTGAACCAGAACACAGCGTGAACAATGGACCCATACTTCAAGCGCCCATTCCCAAAAAGAAGAAGAACCATGCCATATGGTTGTTCTTATAAAGAATTATGGTCCTGTAAACCAATAGAATTCTCAGGCAATGAAGGACCCATTGCAGCTCTACGCTGGATAGAGAAAACTGAGGCTGTTCTGAAAATAAGCAAGTGTGCTGAAGAAGATAAGATAATGTTTGCTTCGAATCTGTTTAAAAATGCAGCTCTAGAATGGTGGAACACTACCCTCCAGTCAAGAGAAGTGATAGGATTTATAACATGGAATGGGAAGAATTCAAAAACATGGTAGAAAGGAAATTCTGCCCTCCCAATGAAAAGGAACAGATAGCAAATAAGTTTCTGAATCTTAGAATGACCGGGTGGACAGTAAGGGTTACACTACCATATTCTTTGAATATGCTAGGATAGTACCAACCCTTGCATCACCTGAACCGGTATTAATTTCCCGTTACATCTGGGGATTAATTGGGGAGATTAGACATGTAGTCAAGGCAGCTAGACCTCAAACCATAGAAGAAGCTGTAGAACTAGCCAATACCTTGACTGATGAACTAGTGCGAACTAGAGAAGAAGACCAGAGAAGAAACCTATCCCAAAGGCTTACTCAAGAATTCTGTTCTGGGAATTACAACCGTAGAACATACTGCAAAGCCTGCAGAAAGAAGCATTCAGGAAGATGCTCTACTTACTGCAATTTCTGCAAAGCACCAGGACATAAGGAAGAAACCTGCAGAAGGAAACCAACAAATGGATTGTGCTTCAACTGTGGAGAAAAAGGTCATATCAAGCCAAACTGTCCAAAGTTAGCTCCAGCTGCAAACAACAAGAACACTAAAAATGCTAGAGCATTCGTTCTAACTGCAGATGAAACCAGGATGATTCCGGACGTCATAGCTGGTACGTTTTTAGTTAATGATATTTTTGCTAAAGTATTATTTGACTCTGGTGCAAACCAAAGTTTTATTAATACTTCGTTTTGCAAACTTCTAAATCAATCATTAACTAAACTACCCCAAGAATGTCTAGTAGAGACCGCGAATGGAGAAACCGTTAGAATTTCGGAAATCTTGCAGGGAGCAAGAATAGAAATTTTTAATCAAAAGTTTATTGCAAACCTTTACCCAATGAATCTGGCTGAATTCGATGTCGTGTTAGGAATGGATTGGTTAATAGCCAATAAAGCCAATATTTTATGTGATCAAAAGTCAATTCAAGTCAATTCACCAAGGGGTGAAAAGATCACAATTAAAGGAGATAAACCATCTAGATCCACTAAATTCATCTCTGTGATGAAAACTGCAAGTTATATAAGAAAAGGATCTATAGTGTATTTGATTTCTATAATCACTAACACTAAAGGAAAAGAATTAAAAGATATTCCAGTAGTGTCCCAGTTTTCAGATGTCTTTCCAGAGGAATTGCCAGGACTACCGCTAGACAGAGAAGTTGAATTCAGAATCCACCTACTACCAGGGACAACACCGATTGCCAAAGCACCTTACCGTTTGGCATCCGCCGAAATGCAGGAACTGAAGAAACAGTTAGACGAATTATTGGAGAAAGGATTCATACAACCAAGCTCATCGCCATGGGGAGCACCGATATTGTTTGTTAAAAAGAAGGACGGATCAATGCGTATGTGCATTGACTACCGTGAATTGAACAAGGTCACGATTAAAAATCGGTATCCATTACCAAGGATCGATGATCTGTTCGATCAACTTCAAGGCGCTCGATTTTTCTCTAAAATTGATTTAAGATCAGGATATCATCAATTAAAGGTACAGGAAGAGGATATTCCTAAAACCGCATTTAGAACAAGGTATGGTCATTATGAATTTACTGTCATGCCATTTGGTTTAACCAATGCCCCAGCCGCATTTATGGACATGATGAACCGAATATGTAAGCCATATTTGGATAAATTCATAATTGTCTTCATAGATGATATTCTAATTTACTCTAAAAGTAAAGAGGAGCATGCAAAGCACTTGCCCTTACTTTTAAGTTTATTAAGAAAGGAAAAGCTTTACGCTAAGTTTTCAAAATGCGAGTTTTGGTTAGAACAGGTACAATTTCTTGGACATTTAGTTAACCATGAAGGAATCCATGTGGATCCAACAAAGATCGAGGCAATTACTGTTATGGGTGAAATTCTGAGCTCATATCCTGATTTTGTATCTTGATTTTTTATTAGTTGTATATGATCAGGATACCGGATCAGGATACCGTATCAGGATACCGGGCCAGGATATTGGTAATATCCTGAGGCAGTATCCTGACTATTACTAACGATTGGCTTGTAAAACGTTGGTTGCAAGGTACCAACGTTAAAAGACTTGATCTACCTGAAGATTCGCTCAAGGTGGTTGAAAAATGGACGTTGATGGTGGAAGAATGGGTCTTGTAATGGTCAGAAAGGCATATTCCGCGAGAATATCGGATGTTGGTCAATGTTATTGACATTGTAACGGTTATATGAGCTGAAGACCCGGTTTTGTAGTCAATAAGCACGTGGAAAACAAGTAGAAAGAGTCCCCCAACGTTCAGAATGGAATATTCCCAGCATCCCGGAATAATAGGAGAGTTAGTTTGTTTTTTGTAACTATATAAAGGGGCAATCGGATCATAGGTAGACACAACTTTTCACACACTTTCACTCACACTCTTTGCTCTCTAGCTACTAGCAACCACTACGCACAAACACTTGTACTCAAATCTCATTGTAACACTTAGCGATCCGATCAATATCCTGCACTGTATCCTGACGTTTGAAGTAATAGAAGAACAAGGCAGCTGCGATTGTCAGCTCCCGAGGTTTTATGCCGGCGATCTAGATTGATCAAGGGCTTTCCTCGTACATCACGTGTCAACCTTTACTTTTTTGCTCATTGTTTGATCACAGATACGGCTCTATATCCTGAGCCGTATCCTGAAACTGTTTTTGCAAATAACTCAATTAACATATTTTTGAACACATTCTCTTAGCACACTACCTCACTTAACTAATTTGATCACTTAATTGCTTCGGTAATTTTTTACCAAAACAATTACCAAATGGAAAACCCCTGAGTCACCAACCGAGGTTATAAGTTTCTTAGGATTGGCCGGTTATTATAGAAGATTTATTCGATATTTTTCTAGAATAGCCATTCCCTTAACCAAGTTAACCTGTAAATCTGTTAAGTTTGAATGGGGACCAAAACAAGAAGAAGCATTTAGAATCCTTAAGCAAAGATTAACCCATACACCCATATTAGCGTTACCAGAAGGAACTGAAGACTTTGTAGTCTTTTGTGACGCTTCTAAGTTAGGTTATGGATGTGTATTGATGCAACGTCAAAAGGTTATAGCTTACGCCTCTAGACAGCTTAAGAGTCATGAAGAGAATTATTCAACCCATGATTTGGAATTAGGAGCTATAATTTTTGCTCTTAAGATTTGGAGACATTATCTTTATGGTAGTAAGTTTACCATATTCACAGATCATAAGAGCTTAAGATATGTTTTTGGGCAAAAAGAGTTAAATATGAGACAAAGACGCTGGATGGAATTGCTTAGCGATTATGATTGTGATATCCAGTATCATGCAGGAAAAGCAAATGTAGTGGCTGATGCTTTAAGTCGAACGTATCACGAAAAACCAAAAAGGGTACGTTCTCTTAAATTAAATCTACAAGTAGATTTAAACAATCAGATTAGAAAAGCACAAGAATCAGTAATCAAGGAGGATACTGAAAAATTAAAAGGAATGATTAAAGAATTAGAACAATGAACAGATGAAATTTGGAGGTTCCATAAAAAGAGAATGTGGATACCTAAATTAGGAAATTTACGTCACCATATATTAGAAGAAACCCATAAATCTAAATATACGATGCATCCAGGAAGTGATAAGATGTACCAGGATTTAAGGAAAAATTTTTGGTGGATAGGAATGAAAAAGGATATAGCAGCTTATGTTTCTAAGTGTTTAACTTGTTCACAAGTCAAAGCTGAACATCAAAAACCCTCAGGTTTGTTACAACAATTAGAAATTCCAGTTTGGAAAAGGGAATTGATAATAATGGATTTTATTACCAAGTTACCAAAAACAAGAAAAGGTAATGATACAATCTGGGTGATTGTAGATAGGCTAACCAAGGCAGCTCATTTCTTACCAATGAAGGAAACTTTCAGTATGGAACAATTAGCCAAGTTATATGTAAATGAAATTGTTTCATTACATGGAATACCTTTATCAATTGTTTCTGAAGGGATAGCCGTTTTACTTCTCATTTTTGGTCAAGTTTCCAAAAAGCAATGGGAACCAAGCTGAATCTAAGCACCGCTTATCATCCTCAAACAGACGGGCAAAGTGAAAGGACAATTCAGACAATGGAGGACATGCTTAGAGCTTGTGTAATTGATTTCGGAGATAATTGGGACGATCACTTACCTTTAATAGAATTTTCTTATAATAACAGTTATCACACAAGTATTAATGCTGCACCATTCGAAGCACTTTATGGACGAAAGTGCAGAACCCTAGTCTGTTGGGCAGAAATTGGGGAACAACAACTATCTGGACCCGAGATAGTACAAGAAACAACTGACAAAATCATTCAAGTCAAAAAATGACTGAAAGCAGCACGTGATCGACAGAAGAGCTACGCTGATAACAGACGTAAGCCGTTAGAATTCCAAGTAGGCGATAAAGTGTTACTAAAAGTCTCTCCTTGGAAAGGAGTGGTAAGATTCATCAAAAGAGGAAAGCTAAGTCCCAGGTATATTGGACCTTTTAAGATTATTAGAAGAATAGGACCTGTAGCCTATCAGCTACAACTGCTAGAGGAAATGGCAGGAATACATGATGTATTTCATGTATCTAATCTCAAAAAGTGCCTAGCCGATGAATCACTAGTAGTACCTCTCAAGAATATAAAAGTAAATGAACAACTCAAATTTGTGGAGAGGCCTCTACAAATTGAAGATAGGAAAATCAAGAACCTCAAGCATAAGAGATTAATTCTGGTCAAAGTGAAGTGAGACTCCAAAAGAGGACCTGAGTACACATGGGAGCTTGAATCAGAAATGCAAAAGAAATATCCGCACTTGTTCCAATAGATCTCGAGGACGAGCTCTAAAACAAGGTGGGGAGGATATAATAACCCTAACATAAACCGACACCCTCATAATTTTTCCAACACCCTAAAATTTTTTTAAAATGTCCCAATATGTCCTATATTACGCCTCGTATGTGAAAACCAAGCCCAAAATAGATCATAACATATAAAATAAATTTAAAACAAGAAAATCAAGTTGAGGCGGGCCACGTAGACCCACCCCAACATCTCACGCGGGCCGTATGAAGATGTAAACCAGATTCCTTTGATTTCTTTAAGTCGAAGCGGGCCGCGTAATAGTTCTCGATAGTTAACACGGGCCGCGAGTGACCTAAGTTGTGGCGCAGCCCTGAGCTGACACGTGTCGATATCGTGTCGAACCTAGTAGATGACCGGGCCAAGCTATTGTGTTGACCAAGGTTGACGCGGGCCGCGTAAACCTGGCCTGTGTCTTACGCGGGCCGCCTGGAAGTCAGATTTCACAACTATAAATAGAACGCATCAGTTTTCGATTTCCGTCGCTCACAGTTCAATTCTCAAATCACAATTTCTGTAGGAAGTTATTATACCCGGGTATTATACCCCCTAAATAGCGAGGTTTTGCTCTGTTGTAAGTATTATAACCCCTGGATACGTATTAGATACTCTGCCCGATTGATCTAGGGTTCCGTAACGGCTGTCGTGGTTCTGCCCGACGTAGTCGTTGGAATACCGTCTCGGGGAGGGTATTACTAATGTTAAAATGGGTTATTATACTAACACACGTGCATTTGTGTAATTTATAGATTATTCCCAGGAAATCCTTACTGAAAACCCTAAAACAGCAATGTGAGTAATCCTCTTTTTGTTAATTGTTTTTACAAAACCTTAAATATCTTTCCATGCGAATAACAGTTATTGAGTATTTGTACGAATACAATTACAGTCGGTAAATTTGGGGTTTTGTATACAAAATTTGTTACCACCTGGTAAAGGAGTAACATGACCATAACTCGGAACGACATTACCGTGTGGTGGTAATTGATATAACTTGGAAACAAATGTAATTGCGGATGCGCCCTCAATATTGTTCACTGTGACTTTTTATTTAAACTTGGAAACAAATGTAATTGTAATTGCGAATAGTGCCAGGCAGCTGCCTGACACTCCCCATTGGACCAACATGTTTATTGTTTTATATCAATTTTAAAATTACGTTTTTGCCCCCAGCTCAAAATTAAATTACGCTTTTTGTCCCCATCTCAAAATTACGATCTTGCACACAATTCAAAATTACGACTTTGCATGGCACTCTCTCATTGGACCAACCAGTTTATTATTTTATATCCATTCTAAAATCACGTTTTTGTCCCTCTTTAAAATTACGGTTTTGCCCCTAGCTCAAAATAAAATTACGCTTTTGTCCCTATCTCAAAATTACGATTTTTCCCTCCATTCAAAATAAAATTGTGGTTTTGCCCTCAGCTCAGAATTACCTTTTCGCCCCCAGTTCAAAATAAAATTCTGATTTTGCCCCCACTTAAAAATTACGATTTTGCCCTCTTTTCAAAAATGTGATTTTTCCCCGTTTAAAAATTGTGATTTCGCCCTCAATTCAAAATTACGTTTTTTCCCCAGTTCAAAATAGAATTATATTTTTGCCCTCCAACTCAAAATTACAATTTTGCCCTCGGTTCAAAATAAAATTGTGCTTTTGCCTCAAGCTTAAAATTTTGATTGTGCTCTTAGTTCAAATTTATATTACTTTGTTACCCCAAGTTAAAAATTACGAATTTGCCCCTGTGAAAATTTACAATTTTGCCCCATGTTTAATTTACAGTACTGCCATTACTTTAGATTGTAACACCCCAAAAATATTTAATATACATAAGCTAAATGTAATATTAAAGGATGATGCCTAAATTTAATTATGATGAAAATAGAGGGATCAAAGTTGTAACTATCTAAAATTGGATTAATAAAAATAACAATTAAGAAAAGCCCACACACAGTACGTGTGTGGGAGTTCTGTGCGATCGAACAAGGCAAAAGGAGAAGGGAAACCCTAGTTCAAGAAATCAAGCAATCCAATCCAAATTCATAAGCTAATTTGATGCATGATCCCTAAATTGTGATTAGTTAACCCTAATCTTTTAAGTGGTAAGTTCAATTTCTGAAAATCTTGATTTGTAGAATGAGGGGATTAAACCCAATCTCGATTTCTTGAATCAAAATAGGGAAATCTGAGTTGTAATTGCCTTCTAGAGCAAGAATTATGCTTGATTTTAGGTTGTATGAAAAGTGTAGTGAAAACCCACTTTGTAAAGATTATGTTACTAATAGGAAGTTAATAAGGATTATGATCATGTGTTAGTTGATGTGTGAAATTGTTGTGATGCTTGAATGCTAGATAAACTGATTTAGGATGGAAATTATGTGAATTCAAAAGAAGATGATTCTTGTGTTGTGATGAACTAGTAGGAGCATGCTTAATAAACTTGTACCTTGTACCTTAAACATGATGCTTACCAAGTGTTCGATGAAATGCCTAAAAGAACAATGTATGTGGAAATAGTATAACGAAATGACAAACTAAATGAAGTGAATGAATGTTCTAATGTAGGCATAAAGGAAGAAGGTACAAGCACCAAGAAAACGGAAGGAGCGCAAGATAGAGGTATGTTTCGTTGCATACAAGTCCTTGTTATATTTTCTTTTTATATAATTTGATGTAAAACTATCCTTGTATAACAAATGCGACAAGTAGTAAGTAAGCAACAAATCCCTAGTGGATTTGGGTATGCTAACGAAAGTGGTGATAAGCTATGCGTTTTGATCGATTGAAATTCAATCGTGTCAAGTAAAGATGAACGCCATCCGTTCTAACGGATAGCTTCGAATGTTAAAATAAAGATGAAGGTTATAATCCGTTTTACCGGTAGAAGGAAAGAGTAATGTTGAAAGCAAATAAACCCAATTAAACGGGTTGAATGTGTATGCTTAACTCTCGATGAGAGTGTTTATGCTAAACCCAATTAAACGGGTTGGATATGTATGCTTAACTCTCGATGAGAGTGTTTATGCTAAACCTAATTAAACGGGTTGGATATGTATGCTTAACTCTCGATGAGAGTGTTTATGCTAAACCTAATTAAACGAGTTGGATATGTATGCTTAACTCTCGATGAGAGTGTTTATGCTAAACCCAATTAAACGGGTCAAATGTGTATGCTTAACTCTCGATGAGAGTGTTTATGCCGAACCCAACTATTGGGGTAGTCGAATGTGTAAAGTAAGAATGTTTTCGTATGAATAAAGCTAAAATGAAAGGTTATGATTTACTATGGTGATAACTAACCCTTTAAAATTTTTGGTGGTTAATGTAGGTAAAACACCTCTATAGGCGATTTGGAGATATGGAGCGAGCACATGTTCAAGCCTTTTTATACCAAGCGCTTCCGCAAGTTTATATGCATGCTTTTGGGTCCATGTTTTTGTTACTTGTTAAACCTTGTTAAAAGTTTTAGATTTGAAAACTTGTTGTTTTTGTTTAGGATGGTTTAATGTAAAAAGGGTCTTATGTGAACGTTGTCTATTATGTCAAAAACAGGGGTTACGTCCGTTTTATGAACGGGTCATGCCCAATTTTTGCAAAATTTTTCATTATGTGTTAAGTTGGTATTTTGATTGTCCGAAAAATCATCCTTTTGTGAGTAATCTAACATTAAAGAAAAGCGGACCTTACAAGTTGGTATCAGAGCCAAGGTTTGAGGGATTCGGGCAAGAGTCCTAGCGCTCGAACTCAAACCAAATGGCTCGTGCTAATGTGCTCGCTCCAAGATCGCCAAAGAGGTAATAATTTAAGTTCCCGATGAATACTAGTATATGTAATGAGTTTGAGATGTAAAAATTAAGTTAAGGATGTGAAGTAAGTAGTATGGGTAGCAAAACAATGAATTCCAGGTACCGTATGGCTGGAAAACGAACCCGAGAAAGAATTAAAACGTTAAAAATGAAGCTGCAGCGGATAAGCAAACGGCTGGCCGTCGCCGACGGCCAGACACCCGTCGCCGACGCTGTACCCCCACCCGACGCCTTAACACCCTGCCGACGGGTGATCATGTCCGACGCCCATTTTAAGAGCCCGTCGCCGACGGGCATTCTAGCCGTCGCCGACGGCTTACACAATGCCGATTTGCTGATTCTTTTGTTTCTCACGTTATGTGTTGCCGGGCTACCCAAAAACTCATTTTATGACTAAACAGAATTCATATAAGGCTTAATAGGAGTATGTAATCACAAATGGTGATTTCAACAAGAATGATTTCGTAAGAATATAAAGTGATAAACCGAATTGTATGAGATGAGCTAAGTAAATGCTGATTAATGAACAATGATATATACCGAAAGTTTGTGATTTGTATTAAACGAAAATATGCTATTGTATAGATGGCTGATGCAAGCAACGTTAATGATGATGATGATATGGTTAGACAAGAAGCATTTGAGAGCAAGGTCGCGGAAGTAGCGGAAGGGGTTATGCAAGCCAATCTTCCACGGTTGGCTCAAGAAGTAGAAAGCCGAGTTCTTGGGGTCGTGGATGCCATGATGACCAGTAGGTTTGAAGAGTTGAAAGAATTAATCGAAGAGTCCAAGGGTAGAGGTAAGGAAAGAAGGTGCACTTACAAGGATTTTATGGCATGCCATCCGGCGACGTATGACGGTAAAATCGACCCAGTCGAATGTCAAAGATGGGTCTCGAATATAGAGGCGGTGTTTATACGAAGCCGGTGCGATAAGGAGGACCAGGTGATGTTCGCTACCGGTTTACTAACCCATCAAGCGAAAGATTGGTGGGATGCGCACAGTAAGGAAATAGGCGACGATAGGCTGCAAGTTATAACTTGGCAAGAGTTCAAGGGGCCCTTCATGAGATATCATTGCCCTCAGTCGGCCATCGACAAGATTCAGGAGGATTTCTTGCGCCTCCGGCAGAAAAACGAATCAGTAAACGAAATAGCAAACACTTTTATGGATAAGATGAAGTTCTGTGGGGAATTGGTAACCACCGACAGAATGAAGATAAATCGTTTCTATGGCGTGTTAAAGGCAGAAATTAGAGAGTTCATCACTCCCTCAAAATGTGAAACCCTCGAGGAGCTCATTGATTTAGCACGGGATAGGGAGATCGAGATTAAAAGGCAAGAAGAGCGAGGTGAAAAGAGACCGAGTGAAAAGGGTGCAAGTTTTAGTCCATCTAAAAAGGGGAAGTTTCAGGATCAAGGAAGAAGGGGTAAGTCGAAAGGTGGAATTACACCATGCAAGACGTGTGGGAAGCTCCATACCGGAGAATGTTTGTTAGGCAAAAAGGGGTGCTTCAAATGCGGGAAGGAGGGGCATTCGTCTTATCAATGCCCGAACAACCCAAAGACTTGTTTCAACTGCTTCGAAAAGGGGCATATCAAGTCGGAATGCCCAAAGCTTCAACAAGAGTCGAAGAAAGAAGATAAGAAGCAAGAGGGTTCTAGGGCAAAAGGGAGAATGTTTCAGATCACATCTGAAGAAGCCAAGTCCCAGCCAAATGTGGTCTCAGGTATCTTTCTAATAAATTCTATACCGGTTTATGTTTTGTTTGACACCGGAGCCACTATGTCGTTTATCTCTAGTGAAATCGTTCAACATCCATCCTTTAAGATTGAACGAATGTCGATGCCCTTAGAAGTAGAAATAGCAGATAGTAAAAATTATTTGCTGCACGAAATATGTAAGGATTGTAGATTAACCATCGAGGATGAGGAGTTTGCCATTGATCTCATACCTATGATCTTGGGGGAATTTAAAGTAATAGTGGGTATGGATTGGATGTCCCAAAACCACGCGGAGATAAATTGTGAAACCAAAACTATACACCTCCAAGCTCCAAGTGGAAGACGATTATATGTACAAGGCGAAAGAAAGATGGAAGCGAAGTTATGTACCCTCGTTCAAGCTACCAAGTATGTGCTCAATGGGAGTAGAGCATATTTAGCTTACGTAATAAATACTCAACAAGGCTCCCCGAAGCTCGAAGATGTTGAAATTGTGGACGAATTTCCGGATGTATTTCCGGAGGAATTGCCGGGACTCCCTCCCGAACGAGAAGTAGAGTTTAATATCGAATTGAATCCGGGTGCGAAACCGGTTGCGAAGGCTCCCTATAGATTAGCTCCCACGGAAATGCGAGAATTAATGACACAATTACAAGACCTCCTAGACAAGGGCTTTATACGCCCTAGTGTGTCGCCTTGGGGAGCACCTGTCTTATTTGTTAAGAAGAAAGACGGGACGATGCGCATGTGCATTGACTATAGGGAGCTAAATAAGCTGACCATAAAGAACCGCTACCCTTTACCTAGAATTGACGACCTTTTTGATCAGTTACAAGGGGCGAGTTGGTTCTCCAAGATAGACCTGCGATCGGGGTACCATCAAGTTAGGGTACGGGAAGAAGACATTCCAAAGACCGCATTTAGAACCCGTTATGGACATTATGAGTTTTTAGTTATGTCCTTCGGGTTAACAAATGCGCCGGCGGCATTTATGGACCTTATGAACCGTGTATGCCGACCCATGTTGGACAGGTCTGTGATTGTATTCATAGATGATATTCTGGTTTATTCACGAAGCAAAGACGAACATGCAGTACACTTGCGTGAAGTACTTGAAGTTCTCCGTAAGGAGAAGCTCTACGCAAAATTTGCAAAATGCGCCTTTTGGCTTAGGGAAGTGCAGTTTCTGGGGCACGTGATAAATTCGGAGGGTGTTTTGGTTGATCCTTCAAAGATCGATGCTGTAATGAAGTGAGTTTCTCCGAAAAACCCAACAGAGATAAGAAGTTTTCTGGGTCTTGCGGGATACTACAGAAGGTTCATACAAGATTTTTCCAAGATAGCCTTACCCTTAACAAAATTGACAAGAAAGAAAGAGAAGTTTGTGTGGGGAAAAGAACAGGGGGAGGCTTTTCGAATGTTAAAAGAGAAACTATCACGTCCCCCGGTCTTGACATTACCAGACGGAACTGAAGACCTGGTGGTCTATTCAGACGCTTCACACCAAGGATTAGGTTGCGTTCTAATGCAAAGAGGAAGAGTTATCGCTTATGCTTCACGACAATTGAAGCCACATGAAGTGAACTACCCAACCCACGATCTAGAATTGGCTGCGGTAGTGTTCGCATTAAAGATTTGGAGGCATTATCTATATGGGGCAAAATGCACCATTTACTCGGACCACAAAAGCCTTAAATACTTCTTTGAACAGAAAGACCTAAATATGAGGCAGCGGAGGTGGTTGGAACTTATCAAAGATTATGATTGTGATATCCTTTATCACCCGGGAAAGGCAAACGTGGTAGCCGATGCGTTAAGCCGTAAAGAGTATCCATCTCCCCTTCGAGTGAAATCCATGAAGATGACAGTTACGCCACGATTACTCGAGACGATACGCGAATCCCAAATAAAGTCGCTCGGAGCGGAAGACCTGAAGAAAGAACGATTAAAAGGCGTGATCGATAATTTAGAAGAGAATTCGACCGGACTTAAGACGCGGTTCGGCCGAATTTGGATCCCACGATTCTGTGAGGTCAAGGTCGCTTTGCTCGACGAAGCACATAAGTCTCGATATTCGGTCCATCCCGGGGCTACAAAGATGTATCGGGACTTAAAAGCCAATTATTGGTGGCCGGGCATGAAGCGTGACATAGTTAAGTACGTCGCGAAATGCCTAACATGCTCTCAAGTGAAAGCAGAACATCAAAAGCCGTACGGGAAATTACAACCCTTGGAGATACCGGTATGGAAGTGGGAGGAACTAACGATGGACCTGATAACCAAACTTCCTAAAACAAAGAAAGGGCACGATACAATTTGGGTAATCGTAGACCGACTTACAAAAAGCGCTCACTTTCTACCCATCAAAGAAGCTTACTCTTCCGAGAAGATGGCAGAAATTCATATGAACGAGATCATATCCCGTCACGGAGTGCCTGTGTCGATTGTCTCGGATCGGGACACTAGATTTACTTCTCGTTACTGGAGAAAGTTTCACGAGAGTGTGGGTACGAAATTGCACATAAGTACCGCCTACCACCCTCAAACTGACGGCCAGTCAGAAAGGACCATTCAAACACTTATCGATATGTTGAGGGCGTGTGCCTTAGATTTTGGGGGAAATTGGGACGACCAATTGCCACTGGTCGAATTTTCTTATAATAACAGTTACCATAGTGGTATTCAAATGGCACCTTACGAGCTACTATACGGGAGGAAATGTAGGACTCCCGTATGTTGGGGTGAAGTAGGACAAAGAGAACTTGCACCAAGTGATTTAATAGCAGTAACGAATGAAAGGATCAAATGGTTAGAACAAGGTTGAAAGCAGCTCAAGATCGGCAAAAAGCTTATGCAGACAAGAGAAGGCGTCCTATCGAATTCCAAGTCGGAGATTTTGTCTTGCTAAAAGTGTCCCCATGGAAGGGTATAATCCGTTTTCGCAAACGGGGAAAGTTAGGTCCTCGTTACATCGGGCCGTTTAAAATCTTAGCTCGGGTTGGAAGGGTTGCGTATCGACTAGAATTACCGCCTGCTCTAGACGGGATTCACAATACCTTCCACGTGTCGCAATTAAGAAAGTGTCTTGCGGATGAGACAGCACTAGTACCACTCGATGATATCGAGTTGGACGAAGGGTTAAATTATGTCGAAAAACCCATAGCCATTAAAGACGTCAAGGTGAAGAAACTCCGCAACAAAGCTGTTAAACAAGTGTTGGTCCAATGGCTTCACCGAAAAGGGTCGGAGCTTACGTGGGAATCAGAAGACGAAATGCGTAGACACTACCCTCACCTTTTCGGTATGTCAATGTTTAAATAGTTATGTGTTCAGGTTTCGGGGACGAAACCTCTTTTAAGGGGGATAGACTTGTAACACCCCAAAAATATTTAATATACATAAGCTAAATGTAATATTAAAGGATGATGCCTAAATTTAATTATGATGAAAATAGAGGGATCAAAGTTGTAACTATCTAAAATTGGATTAATAAAAATAACAATTAAGAAAAGCCCACACACAGTACGTGTGTGGGAGTTCTGTGCGATCGAACAAGGCAAAAGGAGAAGGGAAACCCTAGTTCAAGAAATCAAGCAATCCAATCCAAATTCATAAGCTAATTTGATGCATGATCCCTAAATTGTGATTAGTTAACCCTAATCTCTTAAGTGGTAAGTTCAATTTCTGAAAATCTTGATTTGTAGAATGAGGGGATTAAACCCAATCTCGATTTCTTGAATCAAAATAGGGAAATCTGAGTTGTAATTGCCTTCTAGAGCAAGAATTATGCTTGATTTTAGGTTGTATGAAAAGTGTAGTGAAAACCCACTTTGTAAAGATTTTGTTACTAATAGGAAGTTAATAAGGATTATGATCATGTGTTAGTTGATGTGTGAAATTGTTGTGATGCTTGAATGCTAGATAAACTGATTTAGGATGGAAATTATGTGAATTCAAAAGAAGATGATTCTTGTGTTGTGATGAACTAGTAGGAGCATGCTTAATAAACTTGTACCTTGTACCTTAAACATGATGCTTACCAAGTGTTCGATGAAATGCCTAAAAGAACAATGTATGTGGAAATAGTATAACGAAATGACAAACTAAATGAAGTGAATGAATGTTCTAATGTAGGCATAAAGGAAGAAGGTACAAGCACCAAGAAAACGGAAGGAGCGCAAGATAGAGGTATGTTTCGTTGCATACAAGTCCTTGTTATATTTTCTTTTTATATAATTTGATGTAAAACTATCCTTGTATAACAAATGCGACAAGTAGTAAGTAAGCAACAAATCCCTAGTGGATTTGGGTATGCTAACGAAAGTGGTGATAAGCTATGCGTTTTGATCGATTGAAATTCAATCGTGTCAAGTAAAGATGAACGCCATCCGTTCTAACGGATAGCTTCGAATGTTAAAATAAAGATGAAGGTTATAATCCGTTTTACGGGTAGAAGGAAAGAGTAATGTTGAAAGCAAATAAACCCAATTAAACGGGTTGAATGTGTATGCTTAACTCTCGATGAGAGTGTTTATGCTAAACCCAATTAAACGGGTTGGATATGTATGCTTAACTCTCGATGAGAGTGTTTATGCTAAACCTAATTAAACGGGTTGGATATGTATGCTTAACTCTCGATGAGAGTGTTTATGCTAAACCTAATTAAACGAGTTGGATATGTATGCTTAACTCTCGATGAGAGTGTTTATGCTAAACCCAATTAAACGGGTCAAATGTGTATGCTTAACTCTCGATGAGAGTGTTTATGCCGAACCCAACTATTGGGGTAGTCGAATGTGTAAAGTAAGAATGTTTTCGTATGAATAAAGCTAAAATGAAAGGTTATGATTTACTATGGTGATAACTAACCCTTTAAAATTTTTGGTGGTTAATGTAGGTAAAACACCTCTATAGGCGATTTGGAGATATGGAGCGAGCACATGTTCAAGCCTTTTTATACCAAGCGCTTCCGCAAGTTTATATGCATGCTTTTGGGTCCATGTTTTTGTTACTTGTTAAACCTTGTTAAAAGTTTTAGATTTGAAAACTTGTTGTTTTTGTTTAGGATGGTTTAATGTAAAAAGGGTCTTATGTGAACGTTGTCTATTATGTCAAAAACAGGGGTTACGTCCGTTTTATGAACGGGTCATGCCCAATTTTTGCAAAATTTTTCATTATGTGTTAAGTTGGTATTTTGATTGTCCGAAAAATCATCCTTTTGTGAGTAATCTAACATTAAAGAAAAGCGGACCTTACAAGTTGGTATCAGAGCCAAGGTTTGAGGGATTCGGGCAAGAGTCCTAGCGCTCGAACTCAAACCAAATGGCTCGTGCTAATGTGCTCGCTCCAAGATCGCCAAAGAGGTAATAATTTAAGTTCCCGATGAATACTAGTATATGTAATGAGTTTGAGATGTAAAAATTAAGTTAAGGATGTGAAGTAAGTAGTATGGGTAGCAAAACAATGAATTCCAGGTACCGTATGGCTGGAAAACGAACCCGAGAAAGAATTAAAACGTTAAAAATGAAGCTGCAGCGGATAAGCAAACGGCTGGCCGTCGCCGACGGCCAGACACCCGTCGCCGACGCTGTACCCCCACCCGACGCCTTAACACCCTGCCGACGGGTGATCATGTCCGACGCCCATTTTAAGAGCCCGTCGCCGACGGGCATTCTAGCCGTCGCCGACGGCTTACACAATGCCGATTTGCTGATTCTTTTGTTTCTCACGTTATGTGTTGCCGGGCTACCCAAAAACTCATTTTATGACTAAACAGAATTCATATAAGGCTTAATAGGAGTATGTAATCACAAATGGTGATTTCAACAAGAATGATTTCGTAAGAATATAAAGTGATAAACCGAATTGTATGAGATGAGCTAAGTAAATGCTGATTAATGAACAATGATATATACCGAAAGTTTGTGATTTGTATTAAACGAAAATATGCTATTGTATAGATGGCTGATGCAAGCAACGTTAATGATGATGATGATATGGTTAGACAAGAAGCATTTGAGAGCAAGGTCGCGGAAGTAGCGGAAGGGGTTATGCAAGCCAATCTTCCACGGTTGGCTCAAGAAGTAGAAAGCCGAGTTCTTGGGGTCGTGGATGCCATGATGACCAGTAGGTTTGAAGAGTTGAAAGAATTAATCGAAGAGTCCAAGGGTAGAGGTAAGGAAAGAAGGTGCACTTACAAGGATTTTATGGCATGCCATCCGGCGACGTATGACGGTAAAATCGACCCAGTCGAATGTCAAAGATGGGTCTCGAATATAGAGGCGGTGTTTATACGAAGCCGGTGCGATAAGGAGGACCAGGTGATGTTCGCTACCGGTTTACTAACCCATCAAGCGAAAGATTGGTGGGATGCGCACAGTAAGGAAATAGGCGACGATAGGCTGCAAGTTATAACTTGGCAAGAGTTCAAGGGGCCCTTCATGAGATATCATTGCCCTCAGTCGGCCATCGACAAGATTCAGGAGGATTTCTTGCGCCTCCGGCAGAAAAACGAATCAGTAAACGAAATAGCAAACACTTTTATGGATAAGATGAAGTTCTGTGGGGAATTGGTAACCACCGACAGAATGAAGATAAATCGTTTCTATGGCGTGTTAAAGGCAGAAATTAGAGAGTTCATCACTCCCTCAAAATGTGAAACCCTCGAGGAGCTCATTGATTTAGCACGGGATAGGGAGATCGAGATTAAAAGGCAAGAAGAGCGAGGTGAAAAGAGACCGAGTGAAAAGGGTGCAAGTTTTAGTCCATCTAAAAAGGGGAAGTTTCAGGATCAAGGAAGAAGGGGTAAGTCGAAAGGTGGAATTACACCATGCAAGACGTGTGGGAAGCTCCATACCGGAGAATGTTTGTTAGGCAAAAAGGGGTGCTTCAAATGCGGGAAGGAGGGGCATTCGTCTTATCAATGCCCGAACAACCCAAAGACTTGTTTCAACTGCTTCGAAAAGGGGCATATCAAGTCGGAATGCCCAAAGCTTCAACAAGAGTCGAAGAAAGAAGATAAGAAGCAAGAGGGTTCTAGGGCAAAAGGGAGAATGTTTCAGATCACATCTGAAGAAGCCAAGTCCCAGCCAAATGTGGTCTCAGGTATCTTTCTAATAAATTCTATACCGGTTTATGTTTTGTTTGACACCGGAGCCACTATGTCGTTTATCTCTAGTGAAATCGTTCAACATCCATCCTTTAAGATTGAACGAATGTCGATGCCCTTAGAAGTAGAAATAGCAGATAGTAAAAATTATTTGCTGCACGAAATATGTAAGGATTGTAGATTAACCATCGAGGATGAGGAGTTTGCCATTGATCTCATACCTATGATCTTGGGGGAATTTAAAGTAATAGTGGGTATGGATTGGATGTCCCAAAACCACGCGGAGATAAATTGTGAAACCAAAACTATACACCTCCAAGCTCCAAGTGGAAGACGATTATATGTACAAGGCGAAAGAAAGATGGAAGCGAAGTTATGTACCCTCGTTCAAGCTACCAAGTATGTGCTCAATGGGAGTGTATGCTTAACTCTCGATGAGAGTGTTTATGCTAAACCCAATTAAACGGGTTGGATATGTATGCTTAACTCTCGATGAGAGTGTTTATGCTAAACCTAATTAAACGGGTTGGATATGTATGCTTAACTCTCGATGAGAGTGTTTATGCTAAACCTAATTAAACGAGTTGGATATGTATGCTTAACTCTCGATGAGAGTGTTTATGCTAAACCCTATTAAACGGGTCAAATGTGTATGCTTAACTCTCGATGAGAGTGTTTATGCCGAACCCAACTATTGGGGTAGTCGAATGTGTAAAGTAAGAATGTTTTCGTATGAATAAAGCTAAAATGAAAGGTTATGATTTACTATGGTGATAACTAACCCTTTAAAATTTTTGGTGGTTAATGTAGGTAAAACACCTCTATAGGCGATTTGGAGATATGGAGCGAGCACATGTTCAAGCCTTTTTATACCAAGCGCTTCCGCAAGTTTATATGCATGCTTTTGGGTCCATGTTTTTGTTACTTGTTAAACCTTGTTAAAAGTTTTAGATTTGAAAACTTGTTGTTTTTGTTTAGGATGGTTTAATGTAAAAAGGGTCTTATGTGAACGTTGTCTATTATGTCAAAAACAGGGGTTACGTCCGTTTTACGAACGGGTCATGCCCAATTTTTGCAAAATTTTTCATTATGTGTTAAGTTGGTATTTTGATTGTCCGAAAAATCATCCTTTTGTGAGTAATCTAACATTAAAGAAAAGCGGACCTTACATAGATTTTGTCAAATTACGATTTTACCCCAGTCAAAAAATACAACTTTCCCTAAGTTAAAAATTACAATATTGCCATTGTTTTAGTTTTTTTAACAAAACTATAAAAGTGTTTTGTTTTAATTGGTTGACTCGATTTAATTGTTTTTCGTGTCAATGGGCTGACTAACACTCGCTCATTATTCGACCATCGCCCCGCAACGCGGGCGGGGCACCAACTAGTTATCTTCACATTATCACAATTTAGGAGAACTAGTTATAAAAACCGTTGCCGCGTTGCGGCGAAATTGTTTTGTTATTTAGTCTGCGTTTATATGTGTTTGAAATCATTACGAGCACGTTACACACGGAATCGCTGACAAGAAAAAAATGTAGAAAAAACACTAAAAAATAAATGAAAGAAAATCAACTAAAAAGTTGTATGGTAATGATGTTGTTTAATAGAAACCCGTAGTCAGAGATGAGCAAATAGTAATGGGTACCGGTACCAAATTTCCTGAACCAAAAGATCCTAAGTACCAGTTTGGTACTGACGTTTGGCGTTCCTGGTACCGGTTCGCTGCCGGTTTTTACCTTCATATACCGATACCGTAACCGGTATTTTCTGTACCAATACCGATTCGGTATCAATTGGCACCGAGCTCATCACTACCTTTGAATCTAAAAAAAAAGTTGTACGATACCGTTGTTGTTCGTACGGTACCCGTGATCAGAGATGAGCAAATGGTACTGGGTAGCAGTACCAAATTTCTCGAACTAAAAGATTATTAAACTCAATCCGGTACCTACTTTGGCGTTTTATGTACCACGCTGGTGTTGGTTTTTACCTTCACGTACCGATAACGAACCGGTATTTTCGATACAAGTATCGGTTAACACCAAGCTTATCAAACTTAAAAAGTAAAGAAGATAACAATCTGATAGTAGTGACATCTCTATTCCTATTGGTGGAGATGTAGCATTTCTTTTGGCATGTACCTTTTTGGTGATCCATTGTTTTTGGGTGATTATGTGTGTCCCTTTTAGTGCTCGGTCTTTTTGGGTATATTTATTATCTTTCTGGGTCGGGTCTTAATCCTTACCTCTTCACGTATGTTTCGAAACATTTTTTTTAACTGCAAACTAATCTACCATAAATATACCGTTTGTCTACAATATAACTAGAACTCTCACCACTTCGGAGAAGATACACCTTAACAAATACTTTGATTTTTTTTTTTGAAAGGCAAATTTCATTAAAACACCAAAGCCTGGGGAATCTCCAAGGCGGAAATCCCCACAAGACCAAACAATTACATTACATCAAAAAGGAAAGACTTCCAACCCTTCCAATCCACTACGCCAAATCTACCCCTATTACATAACCACAAATACGTCAACGATTTAACATCTGCCACAATGTCTACCACTGACCTGGACGTCGATTGAAAACCTTTTCATTCCTAGCTTTCCATATCCGTCAGCAAACCACCATGAAGATGCCGTATAAAATTTCTTTCTTTCTCTTCGACCATCCCGATTTAGATACCACCTCAACAATATCTTTGACCGTGAATAAGAAAATAGGAGGTAAGTGCACCCAATTCGCTATCCCGTTCCAAACACCATTCGCCACCCTACAAACAGTAAAAATATGGTCCGCACTTTCTTCAACCCATCACAAAACTCACAAAGACATTCTCCATGACTGATGTTTCTTCTCCGCAACGCTACTTTAGTAGGAATTCTATCTTGCAAAACCCTCCACATAAACACATTACACTTTAACGGAACCCACTTGCACCAAACAAAATCAAAATCACTTAGCGAATCAATCGGACGACCACCTTGCAGCCATTTTTTACCTCTTGGACCGTAAACTCAGTCGGCCCATCAAGATCCCAAGCCCATTTATCTCTATTATCTGCCACTCGTTGATCTGCTATAAACCAATGACAAGATATCAGGTCGCTGACTTCTTGATCCGAAGAAGGTGTCACACCCCTATTTTCCACATGTCACCGGTGGGCCCGGTGGGGAGTATCGTGACGTCATTGATATCATCATAGTCAAACGACACAACATATAGAATGCACAGCGGAAGCAAAATATATAGATTTATTTCAACTGAACAAAAATGTAATGTTTAAGTATTGCAACACAGTTGAAACAGATCCACAGGCGGATCAAATAAAAAGGAAAACTGTTCAACAGACTTTGACATCTAAAGCTTGCGAGACTTGAGTAATGATGCCTGGAGTAGCCAGCCTATTTCGTCTAGCACCTGCACTTAGCCTTTTTGGAAAATACGTCAGTTTGCACTGGTAAATACAACTTAACTGACTCATTTTAAAAAGAGTTTGAAAATTGATTTAAATGCACTTCGGCAAAAATATTTTATAAGTTGGGACAATTATTCAAAATAATCTTGTATACAGTTTTACTCATTTGTCGTCCATTAGGGCCGGTTTGTAGGGCCGGACTTAAGTTAACTGACACGCCACAGGTATAATGCCCACAAGGTCGATTCCTTATAGTGGGATACCAGTTTTTACATAATGCAGCTGTCAGGTGTACGCCTACACCCCGTGCTTAGGTCGTGGCCATTTCATGAATGATGCCAAGGATATCCGGGACATGGTCATTTAACCCCCAAGGGCCATACACCAAATAATACATATCAAACAGGTTATGCAAATACATCAATCACAATTCGATTTAAATGACTACATACACCCGACCAAGCGGTACTTTTATAGCACCGTATCCCAAGCCCGTATAGGGAAAATAAGTTAAGGGTATTTACCTGAGCTGAATATAAATTCAATCCCAGCCGTATATCAGATCAGAAAGTACAAATAGCTTTTACTGGGCTCCTAATCTGGAACGAAGGTTTTTAATAACCTATTAGAATCCTAACGGGTCTTTAATTTAGCCTAAGCTTTAGATCGGTTAGTTTTCAAAGGAAGGCACGGTTCAACGCATGATAAAGCGAAGACCGGCTTAGAATGTGGTTTTGACCCAACAAGCTTGTATACTTGTTTAATATGGGTAACTTAAACACATTCTGAATTTTGAGACAAAAACGATTTGGTTTGACCCGTTTCGGCTTATATATGCAAACTAGTCACATAGGCCGATCCGAACGCGAAACATGCGTAACGGGTAACCATAAGAGTCATGAACATGTTCCATAAGTTAATATGCCTTTGATATGTTGTGATATCAGTATGATACCTTCCATTATGCCCAAAACGAGTTTAAAACCAACTTATGCCCCGTAGGGGTATTTTGGTCATTTTAAAGGTTATAAAAGAGGTTAAATAGTAATCTGAGTTTTGGGTCTGATTATATCAGTAAAAATACTTAATTTACTAAGTTACATCAGTAGGGTATAACCTATACGTGAAATTTATCACTTATAACCAAACTATGCATCTTAAGGGCATTTTGGTAATTTCACATAGGCTTAAGAAGGTCAAAACTAGAATTCTGAGTTTAAGACTTTTGCTTACTGTTAAAGTATGAAAGTTTACTTAAAACATCAGTAGGTATCAAGTCTTATACACCTAAAATGGTTTTAATACATACTATGCGTTAAAAACGCTTAAAAGGCGATTTTGGGCTATTTCCGGGTTCTAGAAGGGAAGCTGATATTTTTTATTATTCCAGAAGGCTCAAAATACTTTATTTATCATATTAGATCCGTATAAAAAGGTTTGGGGTCAAAAGGTTTTGTAAAACTCATTTTATAGCCTAAAAGGGCAAAACCGGCAATTACCGAATAAGGCTTAGAACTCTAGGTTACGATCAGCCTAAAAATAAATAAAAATCTTCAAAAATCCCAAAATATTATATTACATCAGTGGGTAATAAGTTTGGTATTAAAAATTGGGTTTAGATAGGCTATATGCTAATCATATGGTTAATTTACCGAAAAGCTTCTTAATTACGCTAATGAGCATATCTCCTAATCTAGACCTCAAACTGATGTGAAATTTTATGGACATGCTTATAGATCAGTAATAAAGGTTTTAGTCCTTTCACATCTTCAAAAATCTCGTTTTAATATCAAAGGGCATTATGGTCAACATTTCGGCATTATGGAAACATGCGATGGTCTTTAATTCTAAAGAACCAAGTAGTATAACTTTGGGGGGTTATACTATCATATAACATGATCACAAAGGACCCTAAGGCATAAATAAACTCAAGCTAATTCGGGTCAGAACTGAAAGTCAAAGCAAAGGTCAAACTTTGCGACTTTCGGTCGCGAACCGAGCCTATACTTAGAATTGTCGGGTTGAATCATGTTTAGACATGATCAACTAATATTTACCAAGTCATTAAAGTGACAAAACTGATTTTAAAGAATTTATATCATTAGTTATGAATTTTATTTAAAACAACCCGATTAACTTTAATTTGACCCGACAATTAAACTAAGTAAACGTGGTAATTAGGAGATGCCCTTTAGAGGGTTAAGCACCTACCTAATTACGATCACGTAGCCATGTTCAACGCGAACCATGGATCAACCGATTAAAAGTCAAAGTGTTTATCGATAACGCTTGACTTTTCGGTTTAAACGCTAAACAAATAACTAAGCATGAAAGGAATCACTTACATAAGTCCAAAGGACTTGGAAGAGGTTCTCAAGAAGCTCAAGACCCTCAAGGAATGCAGAGAAATCAGAGAGCAAACCAGAAATGAGAAAAGGTGCAAGTGAAAACCCAAAATCTAAGGGGTATTTATAGGATTTTGAGAGCCGTTAGGATCGTTCATCGATAATCGTGCTTAAATCTCAGCCCTACACTTCATACCCATGGTTTACAAAACATTGGGCTGCCCCTAGATTCGTTTATGAGAGTGTGAGAGCAAAACCAAGGCTGGTTTCCAAAAATCTGGTTGCTGGGCAAGCTATACGGACCGTAAGGTCCCCCATACGGTCCGTAAGGACCTTGGCTGCAGATGGAAACTTTCAACAATTGACAGTTTTGGCCCCTGCACTCCCAAATGTCATTTCCGACACATTTGAGGCCCGTTAAACCATTTTTAAGGCTCTACAATGATGCCTAAGCATATGGAACATGAAACATGCTCAAAAATATGCCGGATGTCGGTTCGTTTGGTCGTACGGTCCCGTTGTTCGGCTAATTACGACGAAACACGGACGGACGCTAAAAACGATCCAAATTACGCGACGAATGGAATTTTATCAAGCCAAACACTAAAATAAAATATTTTAGTGCTTACATAAATTTTTGGGTGTCCGGGGATAATCAGAATGCAAGATATGCGCGAAAGTGCAAACTTGTGCACTTTTTGACACTTTTAGTCCCTGCATGACATAAAAGTTTATTTTTGCGCACCAAACACCTCTAAGCCTATACCTAAGCTATCTAAAGGTTAATTAGAGTATACTAAACTCATGGTCATATTTCGGAAGGTCTGAAACCTTACGAATTGACATACTTTTGCAGTTTGACGCTTTTAACCCCTCGCATACGAATATTGTCATAACTTTCTCATACTTCATTGAAACCTTGTGAAATTTTTATCACACATTCTTGTGAGTATAATTAACCATTACAAAGCTTTGGGTCTGCTAAAAGATCACTCAGAGGTATACTTTAAACATGTTGACACATTTAGCCCCTGTAGTTTGTAATTCCTCACTTTCTTTCACAATTGGCTTCGTATGATCCATGATTTATTCGTTTAAGGGTATAAACATCATGTAGGGTTATTGAAAGATATATTTACTCATTGTTGACATTTTGAACCCTTACATTCACATACTTTTCTTGTTTGTCAACTTTAGTCCTTCATACGTAATCTTTCACACGTTCAAAACTGATGACACGTGTCAATACATTATTGGACATAAATTTTCGAGGTGTTACAGAAGGATACGTTTTCCATCTCCAACTAATCACCCCAGCCAAGTTATTTGACCCAATTCTATCCGCAACCACACACTACTTATCTTGCTCTAGCCGAAACAAAGCAGGAAACAACATTTTTAACGGGACTCGAGAAACCCACGGGTCCAGCCAAAACTTAATATCCAAACCATTACCAAGACGACCCATAATCAGATATGACTCGTACATATCACCAACCTTCAAACGACAACAGCTATTCACTAATTTCGACAATGTACCTGAGAACCTAGCTTTAATCAGATAAGTCTCCCACCTCCTCATGGATCCATGAATGGCATCAATAACTCTTCTCCACATGGAATTCCCTTCTATACGATAACGCCAAAGCCATTTATACAAAAAAGCACTGTTACTATCTCCAAGTTTACTGAGCCCCAACCCACCTCGATTCTTTGGTCTAGTAACTTTATCCCAAGCTACCCAATGAACTTTAGAAATATCCAAATCACCACCCCACAAAAAATTCTTTATCAAGGATTCCAAGTTGTTAGTCACCCCAACTGACGCCTTATACAAAGAAAAATAATACGATGGCAAACTTTCCAACACCGATTTTATTAACGTCAACCGACCTCCAATAGAAAGAACCTTTGATTTCCATTTAGATAGACGAGATTTGAACACCTTTGCCACCGGATCCCAATTGCTTATTCTACTCATATTTGCACCAACGCGAATCCCAAGATACGAAAATGGGGTCTCTCCTGAACGACAACCCATCCCCCTCGCCTTTTCACTAATTACATCCATACTCTTCCCCACCCCAAAAAGTGTAGATTTGTGAATATTGATTCGAAGGCCCGAACATAAGTGAAACACTCTAAGTAAGCGCCTAAGAGTAGCAAAATTATTATCCGACCACTCCCCCATAATCATCGCATCATCTGCATAAAAAAGATGAGAAAGAGAAGTACCACTGTTCGGAAGCCGAATGTCCACAAAGGCCCCCACATCACACGCCTTCTTCATCAAACCCGCAAGCGCCTCCATGACAATAATAAACAAGAAAGGAGATATAGGATCTCCTTGTCTCATACCCTTCTCACAAGAAAATTCAAATGTTGGGGAACCATTAACAAGAACCGACGACCTAGCTGACTCCAGGACACCTTTGATCCACTCGCACCAAATCACTGGAAAATTCATCTGTCTCATGACCGATATCAGAAATCCCCAATTAACATTACCATACGCTTTTGCAAAGTCGATCTTGAACATGAACAACTCCTTCCCACTTCTTTTAGCCCAAGACAGAACTTCACTAATGATAAGGGGCCCGTCCAAAATATATCTCCCTGCTATAAACGCTGATTGAGTTTCCGATATAATACAATCAATCACCATTTTCAAACGGTTAGCTAGAACTTTTTAGATAACTTTGCTAACAACACCAATCAAGTTAATCGGCCGATACTCCCCCAAG
The DNA here is from genome assembly GCF_002127325.2 of Helianthus annuus. Taxonomy (NCBI): domain Eukaryota; kingdom Viridiplantae; phylum Streptophyta; class Magnoliopsida; order Asterales; family Asteraceae; genus Helianthus; species Helianthus annuus. The sequence goes on along the minus strand of NC_035446.2, from coordinate 151,498,644 downwards.
TCCACCGGGTCCTTCACTTTAGGAACCAAAGTGATAAACGAGGACCCCACTCCCCGACTAATGACCCCCGTCTCAGCAAAACTATTAAAAATATCCACAAAATCACCTAAAAAAAAGAGACCAAAATTTTTTAATAAAACGAAAGTTAAACCCATCAGGACCCGGCGCTTTATCACTCCCACATTCAAACACCGCTTCTTTGATTTCTTTCTCTAAAAAAGGAGCCACAAGACCTTCAGCAGCTTCCGGAGACAAAGTCTTTAAACCGTGCACTCTAAGAACGGGTCGTTCTTTGATATCTTCGACAAACTTCTCTTTAAAAAACCTGTGCACCTCCTTTTTGATTTCTTTTGGCTTCGTAACCTACTCTCCGTTAATGGACAACCCAGGGATGGAATTAGATCCTCTACGAGCATTAATAACACCATGGAAGAAACGAGAGTTTTCATCGCCCTCTTTCGCCCACTGAACTCTAGCTTTTTGTTTCAAATCCCGGACCTTATACGCTTCCAACTCTTTCAACCTGTTAGAGGCTTCTTCATAAACCCATCTTTCATCTTCAGTTAAGTCCCGGTCTTCCAAAATTAATTCTAAGTTGCCAATGTCAACCACCAGACCACTAAGCTCCTCCATTTCTATGTTTTTCTGCTGCAAATACCACTCCTTGATCTTCGAACTAAGAATCTTGAACTTCGACATCAACCTCATATCTGGCGAACCATGCATGCAAGTGGACGACATAACCTCCTCAACCACCTTATCCAATCCTTCTCTATTTAACCACGAGTTATAAAACCTAAACGGCTTAGGGCCAAAATTCCGCATCTCAATCTTCAACAACAGTGGGCTATGATCCGATTCAACCCGGTCCAGAACTCTATACTCCGCATTAGGCCACTTGTTGAAAAAAGGCCAGCAAACAAAAACCCGATCAATACGACTAAGCTTATTCCCGCAAGATACGTGAACTTTCGACCCCTCAAAGATTACTCGTATAAGCCAACATCTTCCAAGAAATCGTTAAACTCTTCCGTAGCCGCTTCATTAAACTTCGAGTTTCTGCGCTCCATACGATCTCTGGCACAGTTAAAATCACTCGCAACAATCCATAACCCATTATCATCCATGTCGAGCGACTTAATTTCCTCCCAAACCACCCATTTATCAACCAATTTTTGCGGATAGTACACGTTTAAAAAAGATACCTTCTGACCGTTTTGTTTCAAGTACCCCGAGACCACAAGAACCGATCTACTTTTAAACACCAAAGTCTTAACAAACACTTTAGGATCCCAGAAAGAAATCAAACCCCCCGATCTACCAAAAGCATCGACAAACTCAAAATCAAACTCAGCAGAGCCCCAGAATCTACTCACATCCACACCTTCTAACGATTGAAATTGAGTTTCCTGAAGCATTATGAACCCAACCTCATTAGCCACCTTAAGTTTCCGCACCCATGAATTCTTTCCCACTGACCCCAACCCTCTAATGTTCCAAGATAGACAATTCATTGACAACCAGATTGAAAACCTTCTTCATTAACGATTTACACAATAGATGACTCGAATGTATCAATATTTAAGACTCCCAGATTCATACCCAAAGCAACCGTCTCACCTACTTCTTTATCAACATCCTCAACAACCTGATTTCTACCCTCCTCCCGGATCATCGATTCCACATTAAGATCAGGCGTAACAAACTTTTCTTGAACGCCCGCATTATCCTCGACCTCTTTAGAACTCTCCTGGATATTAAAAATAAACCGGTCGATATCAAACGGGTCATCACCTTCTCTAGACCTTTTCTTAGGCCTTTTAAGTCCCGTAGGCGACGGCGACTTGTCAGGCCTTGGTTTCTTCCGAAATCCACCTCTCTTTTTAATCTTACCACCCTTAGCGACCTGGCCACCAGAAAAAAGCACACAAAAATTCTCCTGGATACCCACCTCTGACATATTAGAACTCGGTTCATGAACATTCGAGTGATTCTCTTCAACATGCACATACTGGAACACATCATTCCCCACATTCCCATCATTAGCCAAACCTACATCGCTGCCTTCTTTCTCAGCCAAAACCTCTACTTCCGAATCATCCGTCAAGTCTACTCCATCAACATCCAAGCAGTCTGGAATCCAGTCTCCTAACTCTTCCTCTACAACAACCGAAAAGAAGTCATTCCTCCATTTCAACGAAATCTCCTGATTAATCCTTTTAGCTGAGTTACACAAGACACCGACCAAAGCATACGAAATATCTAGAATCCGATCGCTAACTCGAGCTGATTGAATAACCTCACCAACCTTGTGACCAATACTATCAAACACACTATCATCATACAATTGCAGAGGTACCCCGAAGATCTTCAACCATGCAATACGCTCAAAAGGAACCTGTTGGCCTTCCCAAACTTCTAATGATACGAAGACCGAACTCCACACTTCTTTCGTCTGATAAAACTCCAACATGTTCTCCTTGTCTTTAAACACCAGAACAACCGATAAACCACCCACATATCTAATCCCAACCGTTGTCAAACGAATCGAATCCAACCACATCCTCAAGGTCGTTAATTCTTCGAGCCCTCGAACCCTACCAATCAAACCCATCCCATCCCAATGAATACTCCCCTGAATACCATCATCTAGCACCACCTCTACCTGACCACAACCTGAGTCCTTATCAAGAAGAGTATCCTTAAAGGATCGCTGCTTAAAAGAACTCGGACCCGGTTGAACACCCCCACCACCTTAACTGTTTCATTGGCATGAGTCTCAGACTTCTTCTCCTTCATCGGAACCCATTTTTTATCCTCCTTCCATGACATCCTCTCCCTATCCACAAAGCGAGCTAGCACAATAAACAACTTATACGACCCTATCCAAACGTCTTTTAAATCCTTCTCTAAACTCAACGGGTCCTTGACATTGGCAAATGAAATGAAACCAAACCTTTTACCAAGTTTATCATATTTCCTCGCAATATACGTACCGTGAATCTTTCCAAAACCCTTGAGAATTGAACTTCATGCAAATCTGAAGACGCACATCCTCCCGGAAGATTGGAAACAAAAAATTCCGTAACCAAGACATCAGAATTCTTCACATCCCCGTCTTGTCTTGATTTCCTACCCTTCTTTGTTGGAGCATCGTACCAGGAATTAAGCTTGTACTCGTCCCTGCCGGACATGCTTGAGCCGGGGAAACCTGTTCAACAAATACTTTGATGCCATTAAACTTTAAACCCAATGGTTATTGAAACATTTGTTAATAAATTATTGTGTAAACTATGTATGTAAGATTTAATCAAATCTAAAGATATTCAAGATCGTATAAAAAATTAAAAATACTACTTCTTAAAGAGGTTTAAGTGTTTAACTACGAAATAATCATACTTCTAAATACGCCTTCTCAATTGAAGATTATCAATATACAATTAGACCGTCTTTATCATTTTAGACGGCAATGTTTAATACAAACGAAGAAATATTAATTACAAGAATGACTTAAATACCTTTAATGAAAAGGACATGTCATCATCACATGAAAACTTTAATATATATCTTTTTTTTAATATTATGACATAGTAAATTTGTAAAAGAGACGACTGTAATGTCAAATGGAGTTGTGACCGGTTCAAAGTAGTTTTTGACATATAGTCCACCAACGGTTTTTGACCTTTTCTAAGACCTTCATTTTCTACTAGTATTGATGAATCTATATCTAAAAAAACAACATGCTGTAACTAGTTGAAAGAAATCTTTAATATAAGATTATTTTATGTAAAGAAATATATAACCTTGTGTAACAAAGATTCACTCTATTTCCTACTCGAGATCGAGTTACGAAGAACGAAGAATCCCACACTACCATAGAGTCGACTCTATCATTTTGAAGCCCAAAAGTAAAAACTATAAGTCTTTAAAAAACCGTTTTGAGTAAAGTTATGTATAAACATAAAAATCAAGCAAACTCAAAATTTTGTTTTAGCTATATTTTGGATCCAAAATTTTTTTCTAATTGATTCCTTTTGATAGATTATCACTATTCTGTTCTAAATTATATAAGGCTTTTACTAATTCTCACTAATTTTTTCTAAACATTGTATTTAATAAAAGGAAACAGGGCCGTTCCTACGTTTTTGGAGACCCTAAGCGAACTTTGAAGTAGGGGCCCTAATTTCGCCAATAAACTCTCCTCCAATCCCGACGCAATGGGTGATTGCCCTTATCTTTTTCGTCTAGTGAAAGCCGCTAGCCTAGAAATTAAAAGCAAGTTGCGATGGGAAGTGGGAACGATGATTGCGGCTTTATTTAGGGACTTTAGGCCGCTAAATATTGATGATTAGGTCGATGGTAGTTGTGTTGTAATAGTTGGAAATCAAGGCGAAATGAGTTTTGAAACTTGACCTTTATTTTCTAAACAATATTTATTTTGAACTCCTTTAATTAAAAATCAGTTTAGTTTTGAAATAAACGTATTTATGTGGGCCTAATACATACATATAGTATATATTAAAAAAATTTAAAAACTTGGAGGCCCTTATTTTATGGTGACCCTAGGCCCGTGCCTAGGTTGCCAGGCCTATAGAGCCGGCCCTGAAAGGAAACATGCACGTAAGCAAAACATGAAAAGTTGAGTTGTTTTCAACTGATATTACTAATTAACAAGAATAATTTGTTTGGTATAAAAACCAAAATAAAATAATAAATACGATAATTTTTTTTTGAACGACAAATTTGGATCACTAACGGACCATTGAAGTATCTTCGTTTCACCAGCGGAATCACCCGATCATATCCATCTCCACTAGGCATAATGTATATATACCAATTTAGGAGGAAACCCAATAAATATAAAAAATCCCCTTGTAAGATAATTTCATAATTTTTTAAGTTAATCACGAAAAGTCATCAATCTTTTTAATGTAAGTAATTTAATGAAAAAGTCACAATAATTGTCAAAAGTCAAATTCAGAAAAAATAAAAATGAGTAATTACTTTTTGAATCTTGCAAGCTTCTCACCAGAATTGGTATCCTAAATGCATTGAGGGTAAATTTGTCATTCTACTAAAAAAAATCTGCAATAAAATTGTCATATTATAACCTTAACATATGAACCCTCAATTTAAGGACTAAGTCTGTTATACAAAAGGTTTCAGGAAGTTGTAGCATTTATAAATATTTATGAAAGACTCATCTGACCATTTTCCTTTATAATGTATTAACAAATTAATATGCTAACTATGTATGTAATTTATACAAAAAAAACCAAGTCACTCTGTCCGTTTGTGAACCAACTCCACCCACCTTGACTTGACCCGTTAGTCAGTCCATAGCAGTGAGGAGTTAAAAATACGGGTGTCAACTACTTGCATCGTGATGAGAACATTTTTATTTAAAAGCCTTACAATCTTAATTATCTTGTCTACATGGATCACCAGAATCAACCCACTCTTCAACAACTAGTAAAACCATAAATAATAAAAAAAAACTACAGGTCAAACTAAATGATAATATAATTTCATTTAAACCTGACAATCTTGACCCGAAGAGGAGCAAAATGGGTTGGATTGGGTAAATAATAACTTCAATATATTGAGCTGGACTTGGCACTCATTTAAAGATAGCCCATTTGTATAACGAAGGGTTCAAATTGTCGCCTCTAGCCGCAATGTAAAAGGCAATGTTACCTGAAGGAAATATGCGTATGCTAAACCAGCACATGTGCTTAAACATAATATAGTTCCCCACCTTCTTGTGTTTGTTTTCTCTTCTTCATATACCATATAAGCACGAAAACCCAAAGGAATAGAAACACCAAAGGGTCCACACTAAATATGCTTAAATGACCATAGCTTAATTCACCTTAAAAATATTACATTTTTTAACCTGGTGGGCCCACACTAAATACGCGTAAATGACGCAACCATATAGGATTTGACAAATATTCTGAGAACACTAACCAGGGTAATGGTGGCAGGCATGCCAAGGCTTTGTGAAGAAAATGGTCTTGCATCTATATCATTTTCTATTAGCACAACCTCACAACCTGTACCATTTGGTCAGTTAAATTAGAATTCCCGAAAAGAAAACCCATATATATTTAATAAGCAGATACATTACAAATATAACATACCTTTGTTTTAGTTTCTCAATCACCAATATCTCCTATTGTGCGAACATAATGACCGGAAGGGTATTTAGATTGGCAATCCCATGTATGACAGCAACAATAATTCTTTTGTCAAGAAGATTCCCGTGTTTGCGAGTTTGAATTCGTATCTTAGAGATCTTCGATCCTTAAAGACAAATATGCATAATATATGCATTCGATTGATACGGGTTGGGTCAATATCCATTTGAATAATAGATTACTATCATAACTCAGTTTGTCAAAAATGCATAATTTAACATAGTTCAACATGATAAGTTAAAGGCGATGTACCTTTGTATTTGAGTTGAGATCGGAAGCCCACCTTAAACAAAGGATTCCATAGAATTGAGATCACAATCATTAATGTTGCAACTAATATTTTTTTTTTCAAAAAAAAATTAGTAAAAGATAAAAAGGAAGTGAAGTGGGTTGAGATACCTTCATTGCATTAGGATGTGTAGCAATGCTTACGATCATGGCACCAGAAAGACTTGGGAATGCTTTATTTTGGAAACGTTCACCAAATTTTCATGGATTTTGGTCTCTAGATGGCTGATGACCGGCCAACACTTAAACTTGTCATGACAGAAGCTTTTGAGATATTTCCTTCAAGACATACATATACAACAAATGAGGAACCACCATACATATAATTAAATATGAAGCTAGAACAGAACTACTTCTGTTTAGAAGTGAAAAATAGACAAACCTGGATGACAAAAAGAATATATGCGAGCTGATTTCCTGATTCATTGACAGGACCTGTACACAAAAAACTTAAAAATATAAATACATCTTAACGTATAAACCGCAAATCCTAAACAATACATCAAAAACTTGTGTAAATAACTAAACATTCATGTATTAAAAAGCGAGTAAAATCAAACCTTATAAAACGATAACGCCACATTAGAGGAATGATATCATTCTCAAGTACATAATTAAAAGCTCCAATTCGACTAAACCGATACCAATCATGGGTAAAACACTCTCATTTAGGTACTGCATAAAACATCATCGATAAAAACTTACAATCACAATCATAAAAATTCATTTCACCATAATTAAACCTAACCTAAACATTTAACAGTTACAAATTCTTTTAATCTGAAAACAAATAATATATTTGTAACAAAACATCAAGCAGTTACATATTCTCTAAATCCCAAAACAAATAATCCAATTGTAACAATGGTTTTCGAAGGCACACCGACAGCCCTAAAGGCTTTAGAAATATGAAGCATAGAGAGACAATACAGATTAAAAGAGTAATCCGTAACTTGAAAAACATTCACAAAAATGATAGAACAAAAATAAAACAAATCGATCCAGTGCTAAACAATTAGGGTTATAACAGATTCACATACCAGTTAAAATAGATTCAAAATCGAAATCGGATCGTCACCGGGAGACAAAGAAGAGCACGTGAGATGAAGAAGACAAAAGATCAGGTGGATAAAATCTAGGGTTCCTTGAACATACCAGGATAAGAGGAAATCGACATAGATGAATTCAAGAGATGAAGTCGCCATAGATGAAGTCGCGATAAATCAAAACCGGATTCAAACAGCAAGGTTTAGTTTTAAGCCCTAATCTGGGACTACAGATCTATGAATGAAACATGAACTTCAAAAACTTACCAGTATGAGATTAATCAGATCCGGATTCAAATCGAAAGGATTGTAGCGGTGGATGATTAGGGTTAAAGAAAATATGGGGGAAAGAAGAGAGAGATAGAGGTGGAAAGAAACGTACGTGAGAAGGAGATTAGGAAAAGAGATTGGCGCCCAAGAGGGAATTCTCTGGCCTAAGAGAATGTCCACATCAATTAAAAATGGTTTAAGAAAAGGACATGTGGCATTAAGTGTATTCTTTTAGTATAATAGGTAGATTATTGTTCTATTTTAAAATCAACATTTATGAAGTTTTAAATGCAATACTTAAAATAATATTGATTAAAATAATACTATATCTATCTATATATCTTTATTAAGAGAACTGGGTTTTCTACCCTTTTAGTAATTTTGCTATACGTACACATCTTCAAGCAACATGTACAAAAGAGTCAAGCCATTTTAGAGGGGGTAAAGTTGCCAATTGTTCAAAAATTTAAGACACTTTAGGGGTATTTTAGTGATTTTGGCACATCATTAATTGATTTTTTTTTCATGAATATTATTAATGTAATCTTCTAGAACACAAACTGTCCAAATTCTAAACCGACTTTGATAGTTATTGAGGATATATGATGAAAATTAGATGTTCAAGCTATTAAACGGTTCTTATACAATCGTTCAATTGTCTCCGCAAGCCACAACACCCACCCACTGTGGCTCCACGAATACAAACCGATTGTCACCGTTGCCGCCGCTGTCACCACCGTCCAACCAGACTCACCATCGCCTCTGTTCCCGGCGTCACAGGCTACCGACGCCATGAAATTATTCTATATATACATTTTGCGTAGGATGTTAGAAACAGTACCAACACGTGTCATCCATCGCTCATACTACATCCATATTTAGGCCATCGACACCACTCCTCCACTTAATACCACTAATCACCAGCGCTCTGCCGGCAGCCACACCGCTACTCCACACGCGCTGGCTCAAACCAACGTTGCCTCACCCTCGATCTTCCCCAAATCGAAGTCGGCGAGATTAGGGCTCCACAACCCAAGCGACGGTTTCGTCAGAGATTAGGGCTCCAACAGGTACGAACAAGCTTTCTAATTTCAGTTATCTTTAGGTTAATGTTCTTATATTTGAGTGTTTTTTTGGGCTCATGCTTGAGTGGAGATGAATTTCAATAGGTATGATTTTTTTTTCTAATTATGTGGCGATAAAGAAAGAAAAGTCTGAGTTTTTTTTTTTTTTTTTTATAGTTTGCAGAGCAATGCTGATTTGTTGTTTGGAGGAATTACAATTGTGGGGGTAGTAGCCATGTGAATTTATCCTAGATCGCATGAAATCCACTATCCCTAATGCTTTTAAGGTGAATGTTTATATTTTTCATGTTCATTGTGGCTCTGTAATTTGTTTATTAATTAAACATTTTAATAAATGTTTTATAGTGTCTCTCGCCGGCAACCTTTTTGGGTGCATTATTTTGCTTCAGTGTGTTTTGTTTCAACAACCCATATGCGTGCATCTATAGTTTTCTTTCTGATTAGAATTTGTGATGCAATGCTATTTTTTTGTTTAGGAAACAGGTAAGCTGCCTTGGGAAGTATAGTGTGAGGGTGTAGAGCCAGAGTAATAGCCGATCATCACTCGATTCGCAAGTTTAGGTACACACTCCTATTTTAATCATTTTTTTACGAATATAAGAATTTGTCGATGATCATGCTTCATATTGCTTATTATTCGTAAAGATGAACTTAAACGGGAATTGCCAAGACAAGCTGACACGATTGATAGGTTCATGAAAATTCAGGTATATTTATGCTAAAAGCCTCCAATTATGTATATACTTCATTAATTAATTGTTTAAATGGACATGTTTGGTATATGCTTTATATCAAATTGGCCAAATATGAGATGTTTTTGCAAATGGCTAATCATATGTGCTTTGCGCATTCTTGACTTGCATATTTTTTCGTCGATATAGGATAGATGCTGATTAAGAGTTACTTTAATTGGGTTTTCTATTATTGTTGCACGACGGAGGGTTTTGTTTTATCAACGGATTTGACCCGATAAACAAAACAATCTGATAAAAGACTAAAGATAACCAGATTGACCAGCAGATCTTGAAGGGGTAACTGTCACTTTTGTTGGGTTGTTGATTAATCACCGCATCCAAATAACTATAAGGCAAAATTTTCACTGCAAGTAAGTTATATAAAAATCCACCATAGTTGCTTAATGTTGAACGTTTCCTATAATATTCCCATATGCAACTTAAACATTGATCGTTTGTTGTATCTTGGCTCGAGCTTAATATTTTGTTACTAATATAGTATACTGAAAGTATGCTGAAATGTTTTCCCATGACCGTGAGGCGTATGAGGTTGCCTGTGAGCATGTACACTCATGTTGTGTTCTTCTAGCAAAAGTGGATTAAGTTTAAGATTAATGGCCAATGGCACACATGGATAGACTATGGAAATTTATGACTTGATTTGTATTTTTTATCTTTTCTTTTATAAGTTAGTAATCTTTGTATTTTTATATTTATCTAATTTTATTTTTTAGATATTAAACCAGGTGGCTTGGGAAAAGCCTTGTGCCTAGAAAAAAATGGTTTCTTTGTGCCTGGTAAAATATGGTTTGCTATTTTGAGACAAGAGTGTAATGATTGTATCTATATAATGCTGCAATTGTTGTTGATGTCATAGAGGAAAGCCCTCAACTGAAATTGTGAGAAAATTCAGAATTATTAAGCACATGTGATAGATTTTACCCCATCACATGCTCTCTTTGATAAAATCAATTGTCCTACAGAAGATGAGGTTAGATGATATTAATTTTTTGTGGAAATAAAAGATACTCTGCCACAACTGCAAGAATGTCCTGCTAGATGGGGATGGTTGTAAGCCCTTTGGTTCTTCCACACCTCCATCGATCCCAGCTAAAGACAAGGGGGTGCTACCTATACCGACACCAGTTAAGCGCGTTGAAGCGATCGTAAGGTATATATCGGCTTACACTTTATTCGTGCCCTGTTTAATAAACCATTTTAATTAAAGATGTGCTATTTACCTTTCTACTCGATCTGAAATGTTATTTACATACCTGGTATATGTTTATTCTATTTTAAAATTAGGAGGCTACAACAGTCGGAAACTTGAGTTCATAAATATAAAAGTGCATTACTCTACATTAAAAAAATAGGAATAAAAAAACTTGGTAACGCGTCACTTCGAATGTGTAAAGACATATAAGGGGAGAAGTTGGCTTTTGAAAAAAAATAAACTTGGTATCGTTATAAATTGAAAGGCAACAAAAAAACTTTCAACTGTAATTGATTGATTTCCATAAACAATGTAATTGTGCATATTTATTTTTAGATAATCGTCTACATAAATGTTTCGTGCTTTTCCTTCGCAGGCCTGCTTATGCAGATTCGGATTCAGAAGAAACAGTTGACAGTGACCCACATGAAAGGTATGCCGTCTGCACTTAGTGTTAGTAATGAAAACCTGTACTACTTTTCGATGCATATATACATAAACATAGTATACCATTTTTAATAGTTTTCTTTTCGTTATTTCGCTGCAGTCAGTTGGCTGGTGATGGGATTGGGGATGACGTTATCCAATAAGATAGGAAGGCGTGCGAGAGTTTATCCGTTTTCCCTTTTTCTGTTTCATGTTTTTTTCCCTTGGAAGACATCTTTTTTCACTTCTTTTTGGCCGGCAAGTTTTGCCAAGAAAACAACTTATGGCCCATGGTTTAATAAACTTTAATCACTCCCCTTTGTAGGCATATTGTCTTACATGTTATGCACCGGCCGTGTCAGACATCTTACCACGAACAAACAATAGCTATTATGCATGCCGTGCATCGCACGGGCTTTTTCCCTAGTAAAAATGAGTAATGTAACCAACACTTTTCTTTCCTCCCCTCACAAATTATTCCCATCTTGATTCTTGAGGTTTGTGATTTTGAGCTAAAAGCATGTATTAAATATTGTATTTAACTATTTATCATCAATTTCATTATTATTTTTTTTCCAATTTCATTGTTCTAACCATTCTTTTTGCATCATGATATGTGCTTTCTAATTTGATAATTTCGTGAACTACAAAGTGAAGTAATTCAGGAGCATGCCATGTGCCTTCTTAAATCCATTGTTTATAAGTTGTAGCATCATGATATGTGACTTCTCAAAACTATTGCTTATATCTATTAATTTTAAAAGTGTACTAAGCAAAATCTCGGACTCTGTCCAATCCAGAAAACCAACTAATCATAATCGAATGAGACAAATCGATCCGGTCATCAATCTAAATTTAAATGCTTTAGCATCTTCGTTTGGGTTTGGTTTAATCGCTTGATGTTTTTATTTGATCGTTATTGATGGTGTATAAATCGCATCCTTTTAAAAAGGAAAATTTTTTATATTTATCTCTAAACTTGCAACATGTCAATATACCGAAAACATGGTCTAAAAGTAATTACATCTCATGCATTTAAAACCCGTTTCTTAAAAATATCCGATATTTAATATTTTACCAAAAATAATATATATATATACATATATATATATAGAGGAAGGTTAACATACAGTACGGCTTAACGTACATCACATACGACAGGTAATTACGCACGTTCATTTTTAAATCACGCACGTTATAACTCAAAAATCCAAAATCACGCATGTTGAAACACAATAATCGCGCATATTGAAAACATTAATCACGCATGTTATAGAACAAATCACGTACGTTGTTGTACGTGAAGTACGTTAAGCCATAATGTACGATATACTTTTTCTATATATGGTTAGGGTAAAATAAAAACTCCTATAAGTTGTGAGAACTTAGAGAACCCGGTCTACGAAAGGTTTTTTCAAAAAATTATTTTACCAAAAATCCTAAAAAAATCATTTTTTTTCTAAAAAAACTACTTTTTTTAAATTTACACCAGCCGTAAATGCTGTAAAAAGCTTATCTGATGGTGATGTCATCAGCTTTTTACAATTGTTGTAAAGGGCCGAAAAACACCACTTCATTTTTTTCTTTTTACAGCCGTATTTGTTACGTTTTAATCTAGGGGTGTGCAAAAAACCGGGGCAACACTCGCATGAGAATGTCGAGTTCTTTAAGTTCTCACAACTCGTGTGAGTTTTCTCTTTATTCGAATGTTATATAGAAAAAGTATATCGTACAATATGCCTTAACGTACCCCTCGCTTGCAGTATGCGCATATAATGTATATATGTGTGGGCGCTCAGGGGACAAAAGTGAAAGTACACCAATTTTAACGTTATTTTACTAATTTCGTGAAAATAATGTTAAAAGAGGGGGATGATTAATCATGCATCATGTGGTGGCGCTGATAGCCGAAAGACAAGGGGTACATACATTAATCGGCAGCTGTCTCAATTGCTGAGTGTTATGTGTCTTATGTCCAAGGTTTGATGCAAAACTACTATCGAGCCGGGGGGTCTTAGTGGAAGAAGTCTCTCTATTCCTACGGGGTAGATATAAGGCTATCTACATCTTACCCTCCTCAGACTCTACCTTAGCTTTGCTATTGGTGTGATTTACTGAGTATGATGATGATGATGATGATGATGATGACGACGTGCCTTAATATACGACGCGTACGCGATGGCAACTTGCACGTTGTGTTTTAAAAAAATAAAATCACATATACAGTAAAATAGTGAAATCGCATGTACAAAATAAAAAAAGTCGCATGTACATTAAAATAGGGGAAATCGCATGTACATAAAAAAGTAAAATCGTATCTACCAATTTTTTTTGCATGTTATAAGGCAATCTCGTACACGTCGTACGATAAGGCATATTGTACAATAACAGGCATATATATATATATATATATATATATAACATTCGAATAAAAAGAAAAATCGTATGAGTTGTGAGAGCTTAATCATAGTAAATTTCTTTTTTCTTCGTAAACTATAACTCTAAAACTAATATAAAACTAAAGGGCTATAAACTCTAAACTAAGGTGAGCAAAAGAAAAAACCTGACCCTACCCGATCATTACCCGACCCGAGAAACGATTAAACATAAATTACATAACCGATTCACTACCCTAAATATAGGGTCGGTTCCGATCCATAGGTCCAAGTCGGGTTTCACCATGAAAAGAACCAAGAACCGCCCCGATCCGACCCTATTTTATATGAAAAATTGGAACCGATCTAAATACCTAGGTACTTGGGTTCGAGTCGGGTTGGGTATATTTTCGGTTCGATTCTCGGTTATTTTCGGTCCGGACCTAAACTTGCTCACCCCTATTCTAAACGATTCTTTCACCATCCAAACATCATGACAAGTATGCAACCAATACTTTATATCTTTTTATATTATTATCATCAATCAATTTTTATCACAAACCAAGGATTTATAAAAGGCATACACTTCGTTGACCTACCATGTTAATTAATTTTATAAAATAAACCTTTTTAAAGTCTTGAGTTCATTACCCAATCACCAGCAAATCACTTGTTATTTATTATTTTCCAAACTCAGAAACAAGATTTTTATTCAATTTAATGCAATATAACCTACCATAATTAACAACAAAATCAACACGGGTCCAGATGTGATTTCTCATTTCTCCCCTTTCGTTCTTCAATTCGCTTCAAAATCTCTACACACACACTTCTCATCTTACCATTTTTTTTTTGTTTTATAAAATTACAAAAGGGTTTTGTTTTGTTTTGTTTAATTGTTTGATCCTCTGGATTTGTCATTTCTTCATCGGTTATTGTAACCCCGGATCAGATTTCAAGACTGTTTTGTCTGTCTCTCGTTTTTCTTGATCTGAGATAGATACAAGTCCTGTATCTATTTGTGTGTATGAAATTGGGCAATTGTGAGTTAGATGGCTCAATTGTCTGAACCTCAAGGCTCTTCTAATGCTGTTCAACCAAGGGGTTTTCGTCTTCAAGCTCCACTGGTGAGTTTACATATAGCTTTTCTGTTCAGACGAAACCCAGATGAAATTGTTGTGACATGAGTGATTTCTCTTGAATTTTTGTCAATTGGGTGTGATATAGGTTGTGGGTTTTGTTTCTTTTACTGAATCTGTTGGTTTATGAGTGGTAATTAGAGATGTGTTTAGATGAAATTGATTGAATATTTGAAGTTATGATGTGGGTTTTTGCTAATTTTAACTTAATTTTGTGGGTTTTTGTTTTCACTTGAATTTTGGGGATAAATGTATATTTGGATTTGTTGAATGTTGAGCATGCTTGTTTGAGTACTACCTTAGTATGTGTACTTGATTGTGTTATCTGTGAATATATTCCATCAAATCTGAAGTCAACACTGCAAACAGTGGGTCAGATTTGGGGTATTTGTGATGAATTTTACTGATTTTTGTCTCTTAGATGGTGATTATGAAGTTTATTGCTGAATGTTTGCAGCAGGGTAATGTGTTTTATTGAAGTTATTTATCAAATTTGAGAAAGTAAAATGAGTTTATTTATATATATTTGCGTCCTAACACGGATAAACGATTCAGGTGGAGTCGGTTTCTTGCTACTGCAGAGTTGACGCAGGTTTAAAAACAGTAGCTGGAGCCCGAAAATTCGTCCCCGGGTCAAAACTATGCATCCAGCCGGATATCAACCCGCGTGCACACAAGTCGAAAAACGGGCGCAGGGAACGGACCAGGATTCAACCGCCTCTCCTAGCTGGACTCCCAGACGACCTAGCTATTGCGTGTTTAATCCGGGTCCCACGAGCCGAGCATAACAAGCTTCGCTTAGTATGCAAACGATGGTTCAGGCTTCTCTCTGGTAATTACTTCTATTCCCTTAGAAAGAGTCTTGGAATGGCAGAAGAATGGGTTTACGTTTTCAAAAGAGACCGTGATGGAAGAATTTCGTGGCATGCTTTCGACCCGGTTTACCAACTCTGGCAACCGCTGCCACCTGTCCCGGTGGAATACGGTTATGCACTCGGGTTCGGGTGTGCGGTTTTGAGCGGGTGTCATTTATATCTATTTGGAGGTAAAGACCCGCTTAAGGGTTCTATGAGACGGGTTATTTTCTACAGTGCGAGAACGAATAAATGGCATAGAGCTCCTGATATGCTTCGAAAAAGGCATTTTTTCGGAGCGTGCGTGATTAACAACTGTCTTTATGTGGCGGGTGGCGAATGTGAGGGGATTCACCGGACCTTACGGTCAGCGGAAGTTTACGACCCGAATAAACATCGATGGAACTTTATATCAGATATGAGCACGGCTATGGTGCCGTTTATAGGAGTCGTTCATAACGGGAAGTGGTTCTTGAAAGGGCTCGGGGCCCACCGGGAGGTCCTAAGTGAAGCGTATAGTCCAGAAACAAACACGTGGGGGTCAATAACGAACGGGATGATTAGCGGTTGGAGAAACCCGAGTATTTCTATGAACGGGCAGCTTTATGCGTTGGATTGTCGTGATGGATGCAAGATTAGGGTTTACGATGAAGCATCGAGTTCTTGGAAGAGATTTATTGATAGTAAGGTTCATTTAGGGAGTTCACGCGCGTTAGAGGCTGCGGCTCTTGTTTCGTTAAACGGGAAGCTGTGTATTATTAGGAATAATTTGAGTATAAGTTTGGTTGACATATCGAGCCCAAACAAAGAAGTAGCTAGCAATCCTCAGATTTGGGAGAACATTGCTGGAAAGGGTCAGATCAAAACATTGTTTACAAATTTATGGTCGAGTTTATCGGGTCGAAACAGTCTCAAGAGCCACATTGTGCACTGTCAAGTGCTTCAAGCGTGATGAACCGTCAATGTCGATTGTTGAAGAATCTGTGTTTCTGTACGTGGTGTGGCGATTGATTCAATGGGTGCAAATAAGAACACAATGAGGGAGGATTCAAGAGACGAGGGGCATGATGGCGATTGGCAAATTAAGAGGTGAGGTAGGTTTGTACAAAAATTTAATGTAAGAACTCAATGGTGAGAAAGCATGAATCTTTAAACTCATTCTGTGGCTGTTATGCCCTGTTTTTGAGATCTTTGTGGCTTGCGTAATTGAATTCTGTTTTGATTACTAATCTTGAATAATTTTGTTGGGTCGGCGGGTTGACGGTTTTGAGTTGAACTGATCAACCCGAAACAACCGATATATTTATTTTTGTCGTGTCGGACCCGCTTAAAATCATGGCATGTCTGGGTCGACCCGTTTAGTGGTTATTTGCATATCTAAATAATGCTAGTGACTTGGTAACAATTTAAACAACCACTTACTCTGAATCAAATGAAACATTTTTTTGGTGTGTTTTTAATTGTTTTTATTTTGTGAACATTTAAAAACCAGTTTTCTATATATGGATAGTTTTGAACTAATGAATAAAGTTGTTGGAAATTAAGAGTTGATAGAAATTTCAGGACTGAAAATTAATAGTTTGAGAGAAGTTTAAAAATTTAAACATCTTACTTTAAATATTTTCAAATGACCACTCTAAAATTATTTTAAAAAAAGATAAAAACAAACCCTTAAACAGGTTAATAGGTTAACCAACTAATTGATGAGTTGTGCTCACTATATATTAAACGTGTCATGTTCGAGTTGACCTGTTTAATAGATCGGGTCGTATTAGCTGACCCATAGGTCGATTGTTTTCGTTTTGTGTCAGGATTTGCCACCCTTGTTTTAACTCGTCTCTTCAGTGGTGAAGCTTGAGATTTTGGACCGAGGGAACGGAAATTACCGGACCTAAAAATTTCTACAAAACCAGGGGGTTGAAAACGTATATACCCAAAAATTTCTATACAAAACTAGATACTCTCCACTGCTGAGCGAAAAGTTCGGGGGGTCGGCCGCCGCCCCCTCCCACTCCTTAAAAGCTTCGCCCATGCGTCTCTTGATTGGTTACGTTGAATGTGACTCGAAAATTAGAAAATGGGTCGTGACTACCTTCTAAACGAGTAAACAACTCAACGGTTTTTTTTTTCATTTATAGGGTGGAAAAGAAAACTGGAACCTATGAGACTACCCGAAACATTTGTACGCCTATGAGATTGGTTTTAAAACTTCCGCAAGCTTGGAACGACTATTGCATTAAATGACACCAGCTTGATTATCTGATCATGTTACCCGAACGGTAATCGAATATATTAATATGTTATATAATTATAAAAAGAACATAAGATCTAATGTTGAAGTTGTTAGAAACTTAAAACTTTAAAATAACTGAAATTTTTAAAGGGTAGCCTGTTATTAAGACATTTCAAGTTGGTCTTTTTTTAAGTGAGTTTAAGATGAGATCATTAGTAATAGGCGTTCCAACGTAAGACTATAAGACTATAAAAGGGTATAGCCGCACACAGGAGCGAGCAACGGGTCAAAACTAGACCACCGAACAGAAACCAAAATAGAGCCAAAAGCAAACGCGTATAGCCGCACGCAGGAGCAAGCAACGGGTCGAAACTAGACCACCGAACAGAAACCAAAATAGAGCCAAAAGCAAACTCGAGGACGGGAACGTCAAAGTGCGGGCCGTCCCAGGTTTTTTTTCGGGTTGATTGGGTCGCTGCAAGGCGCGCTCGACGGCTATGAAACATGAGTTCATAATCGAGTATGAGCGGATTATCAAATCCAGTCCCACTGTTGTCCCTATTCATTTACTCTTGAAGCTAATTGGTAACACACAACACTAAACACATTCATGAGTTGCTAATACAAGATATAGTAGTCATTGCATAGTGGAAAGTTAATACAGACACAATATTATACACTTAGTATTACTAGACTTCAAAAGCTTTTACACAATTATACTTGAACAGAGGCTCAACGGGGCTCAAACATTAGCCTAGCCCAGTGGCTTCTGATCTTCAAAACACAGGATACAAATACAGAAAACTTATTATCCGGTTTTACGTCTACAGCATGACTCCATGGTGCCGCATCTACTCAGTGATCAGCATTTCAACCTCATCAAAAGTCGCCGGAAGCTGGAAAACAACAAAAACTATTAGGAGACTGCCATTTAAGAACTCTACTATATAATCAAAAAAGTACAATCTATAGCAGCATTTTAATCCAGGTCAACAAATGTACAAAAACAAGCATGGATAGCTATAATGAGTTCTGTTTAAGAATTCTACTTGCTTAACACAGGCATTCAGATTAGATGCAAAACTGCAAATACACCATCAATCATCTCCACCTACGGTCACTCCTAACTAGGAATGTACAAAATAAACCAAACCGCAAAACAGGTTAACGTGCAATGTGGATCTTTTCCGGCTGGGAGTCTGTAATATGTAGTTTGGTTTAGATTTTAAACTTTGAAGAAAACGTTTAACCCGAAAGAGTTCAAAAGAACTCAAAAAACTGTACAGATGAAAAATATTTTCTGTGTATTACATAAATGAAAGCATATCTCTTTACATAAAAAGATTACTATAAAAAAAGACTACAATTAAAAGAATAACGATAAAGCTAACCAACTAATGATAATTAAAAACTGTTGATAACAATCCTAATATTCACATACAGCATTAAAATTACAAACAAACAACTAACAGATACATGATAACATAACCTAACCACTTATATACATGTATACACACATATATATATATATATATCTGTATGACTATTAAATACATATACATGATTAAATATGTATATACAAGACATTATTATAGAAACAAATCAAATGTTTAAGATAAAGTGTGCATTTGGGGGTAAATTTGCTATCCACATCAAATCTTACAAATCAGGTGTTAATTGAACACTCCATTATCTAAATCAATCTAGCATTTAAAAACAATTAATATACCTGAGAAACAGGTTTAGATGATTGACCACATGACGAAAGAGCGTTATCCGTACAGGAGTGAACCGTCTCAAACTGATCAATATCAAGCTTCTTATTAATAATCCCAACCGTAAAGTAGATATTATCAGAGCTGGGTAAGTCAACCCTAATTTCATCAACACTAAACCAAAACAAGAACCTCTTGACCTGGATCCCATCCAGATCCGTAATCGACCCCACGTTCAGCTTGCCAGTGATCTTAGTATCGTAATAAACAAGATAATCGAACTGGATGTAGCAAGGTTGTTCGAGTTCAACAACGAAACTTCCGTCATCGGGAGAGAGAGAGTAGGATTTGACGGAATCGGGTAACAGGCCGGTGGGAAGACCGTATTTTTCGAGGATCTGGTAGACGGTGGGTGGATCGCCGGAGAGTGCAGAGGTGGAGGAGATGAGGGTGAGTGTGAGTAGGGTTAGGAGTGTTAGGGTTTTGGCAGCCATTGTTGGTTTGCTGTGGGTGTGGTTGAGTCGGTGGTGAAGTTAGGTGTGGGGATATATATAGAAAGGGATGTTTGGTTAGGTGGACGGATGATGCGTCGATTTTGACAAGATTTGTTGAATGATCGAGCGGTTTTAAGTGATGTGTCAAATTGTTTGGGCGTCATGTGTAAAGGAGTTGAGTCAAGCAAGTGTGAGTTCCACTAGGTTTGAGCTTGTTTCACTTATAAACGAGCATAATGTCACGGAGTAACTTCTGACTCACGTGTATCGACTTAGACTTGATCTAAGTTAAGCTTTTGTGCCCAACGATGATAAGGTTTTGTGGGAATCAAGTGATGATTGCAAGTGTTGCTTACAAAGAAACAACTTAGTATTGATTACACGATGTTTACAAGGGAGAGTTTACAAGTACAAGTGTGGTAACTTGTTAAGATGTTGGGTGATCTCCAAATGAGACCCTTTCACCTATTTATACTAGTTAGCTATTCTAGAGAATTCTCTAACTAGAGAATTCTATACAAAATATCTTGGATTTTTATAAGCTGCATTCTAGAATGTTCATTCAAAATATCTATGCTTTCTAAGTGATTTCATGGGTTTTCTAGAGGATTCTTGGATGCGGAAATATCAGCCCTTTCTAGATCCTTAAAGGCTGTTCTAGAACCTTCCGATGGTGCCAGATCGTTCCAGCAACTTGTAGGCTGTTCCGGAAACTTCCGGGCAGCCCTAGACACCTCCTTAGTGTTCCGGAATCTTCCGGAACTCACGAAAAACGTTTTGTATTTAGGCGGATCGTGACATTCTCCCCCACCTAAATTCACGACGTCCTCGTCGTGGTACTTGCGTGGCTGATGCCTTGTTCTCACGATCCGCATGGCGGATAATGCTTTGTGTTGGTACCTTATATCCGTCTCCAAGGGTGCCGTGTGAACTTCTTTGCCCTTAATGATGTACATGGTGTTGAGAAAGGGTGCTGGAATGGCGTTGGATCTCCGGAAGAATGCCATCCCGAGCACGATCTTGTAGTCATCCATGGGAACGACCGAGAAAGTGACCTTTCCGTTCCATGTCCCGACCTTGGCCTTAGCGTTATAGGTGACTCCTTCGATTACTTTGGGGTCTCCGCCAACAGCCTTCATCATTAGTCCCCCTTGCGTGCTGATCCGTAAACCAAGTCTTTTGGCCTCGTCCCTAGTAATGAAATTGTGACTGGCTCCGGTATCAACTAAGGCTTTTGCGTGTTGCCCGTTAATCTCGAGTGTTATGAATCGAAGGCCTTTTGGGTCCTCATTTGTAGAATTTTCCTTGGTCTTACTCGAGCGTTCATGGGCTATTCTTAGCGGCTTTGTTTGTTGTGTCCTTAAAGCATTAAGGACTTGGAGTTGCATCGCTCCTAGACGAGCCTCCCCGCTATCTTCGGCTTCATCGTCTTCAGCCCTGATAAGGGCTGTTAACTTAGACTTCTTTGGACAATTGCGTGCATCGTGCGGCCCTTCGCAAATGAAGCATCCTCTTCTCGCAGGTTGGTTGTTGTTGTATCTTGGGGGTTTTGGACCTTCTATCCTCCGAGTGTAACTTTGTTTTGCTCCCCCACCAATGTCGTCATCAGGTTCTTCGACTACGGGTTTGTTTGGGCGTTTTTCTTTAAGATCGATCAAGCTTTCAGCTACGGCGATGGCAGTAGCTAAATCTTGAACATTGCGACGATCCAATTCTGTTCTAGCCCAATATTGTAACCCGTCGAGGAAGTAGAAAAGGGAATCCTTTTCCGACAGATCGGGGATTTCAAGGACAAGTGTTGTGAATTCTTTGACATAGTCCTTGAGGGTTCCGGTATGCTTGAGCTTTCTCAATTTGCTCCTAGCTTCGTGCTCAGCATTGACCGGGTAGAATTGTTTCTTTAGTTCTTGGACAAATTCAGCCCAAGTGTTAATAGTGCACGTACCTTTGGTGATGTCCGTGTAGCGACGTCTCCACCATAGTGCTGCTGTGTCTTTTAGGAACATGCTGGCCGTCTTGATTTTGGTGGCATCGTCCTTGATTTGCACTCCACCCAAGTATTGTTCCATCTCCCATACGAAGTCGTCAACCGCTCGTGCTTCTCTTTTGCCAAGGAACGGAGATGGTTTTGGGATCTCCACCCTAGGAGTGAAGAGATCGGTGTTGGCTGAATGCACAACTACTTGTTTATTTTCCTTCACTTTTGCTTCTAGGTCCAAGAAGCTGTGGTGACAATCTCGAATACTATTCTCCACCTCATTTCGTAGCTTCGACATTTCCTCCTTGAACAATGTCGTAAGCTCGTGACGCCAAACTCCCATGAGAGACTTGACGTCGTCTTTGAAAGTTTCGAAATCAGTTTCCAACGCTTGTACTCGTTGGAATGCAAGATCGAGTTGCGCACCCAATTCAGTGACTGCCACCTCGGTGTCACCAATGCGCTTGTCATATGTTGCCTCTCGTTCTTTCTTAGTGGTGCGTCTTTCATCGCCTTTTGTTTCGGTTGCCATCCCGAATGAATCGTCCCGCTCTGATACCACTTTGTCACGGAGTAACTTCTGACTCACGTGTATCGACTTAGACTTGATCTAAGTTAAGCTTTTGTGCCCAACGATGATAAGGTTTTGTGGGAATCAAGTGATGATTGCAAGTGTTGCTTACAAAGAAACAACTTAGTATTGATTACACGATGTTTACAAGGGAGAGTTTACAAGTACAAGTGTGGTAACTTGTTAAGATGTTGGGTGATCTCCAAATGAGACCCTTTCACCTATTTATACTAGTTAGCTATTCTAGAGAATTCTCTAACTAGAGAATTCTATACAAAATATCTTGGATTTTTATAAGCTGCATTCTAGAATGTTCATTCAAAATATCTATGCTTTCTAAGTGATTTCATGGGTTTTCTAGAGGATTCTTGGATGTGAAAATATCAGCCCTTTCTAGATCCTTAAAGGCTGTTCTAGAACCTTCCGATGGTGCCAGATCGTTCCAGCAACTTGTAGGCTGTTCCGGAAACTTCCGGGCAGCCCTAGACACCTCCTTAGTGTTCCAGAATCTTCCGGAACTCACGAAAAACGTTTTGTATTTAGGCGGATCGTGACAATAAGCTCAAAAAAAAAAAAGTTTGTTTAATAAATGAGTTCAAGACCGAGTTTTAATTATTCAATAAAAAAAAGGTAACGAATGAAAATTATTAGAAAATAGTTGAATTAAGACCACTCGTAATGGTTAATGCCGCCTAAGGGGCATTTTCCGTCATATGGCATCATAACGTCCCTTCAAAAACATGTAATGGTTAAACGCCCCTAAATGCTCTTTCAATCATTACTTTCCAATGTTTTTCTTTTCATTTGGCGTTATACAAGAAATACATCTCTTTCTTTGTGTCCATATAACGCCTAAGAGACAGTGTTAGGGGCGTTATCAAACACCTTCACTCTTCTATAAGAGTATTCACATCTATTAATATATCATCATTCCTATAATTATACTAAAAATCACTATTTATTCTCTCTCATTTTCAGTTAAATAATAATTTTTTGTACCTTGATTATTATCTTTTTTCTCCTCACCACTTACAAACAATTTCAAAAAATATTAAAAAATTAATATGGGTGAACAATGACCCCAAATATACATATAAACACTAACATTTTCTCTCTTATCCACTTACAACCATTTCATATAGTATAAGGAACTCACTCACAAATATATAGGGGAAACGAATGTGAATGCTCTAATGCCCATTACGCATGATTTAAATAAAAACCAAATAAGTTAAAAACGTATACTATTTAGATTATATGGGTCAAGGCCAAACATTATTTTACTAAACTAGGCCATTGCCTAACGCCCCACAATACTTTGGGGCCTCCAAATTCTAACAAGCTTTTTCTTTATAACTTTATATTGATAATATGATTTAATTTAAACAAAAAAATTTGTCATCTTGCAAGGCCATGGAGTCAATTATATTCACAAGAATGAAGATTGAATTCTTCATCCTAAAACTCCTATTTTTTTTTTAAATATAAGAGGCTCCAAATTTTATTTTCTTCTAGACCCTAAAATGATTAAGTTGGCCCTCATATGGGTGAAATTTAAACTTAAAAACACATATTTTGTAGCAAAGTTTAAATAAAACATTAAAATTGAAAACAAAAAACAAAATACCCAACCCGGCCCATCCCGCCACCTCATTTTGACAGCATCCTTTTCCACAAACAAGCCGGCACAAGGCAGCGGCCCATCTTACCAAAGCATCCTTTTCCACATACTAACCAGCACAACGCAGACATCGCTCCATGGGTTCCCACAGTCGCCTTATCCTCCTCGTAGTAATAATTTCTTTGAGTATATCAGATTTAACGTAAGTACCTAACTCAAACTCATGGTCACAAGGGATGTAAATACTAACTGAATATATAACTTGTTACGTATCTTATTTATTTTAGTTTTATTACTATTGTTAACTCAAGGGATTAGGATGTTATTTTGGTTTAGTTTGGGGGTGTCTTGTGTAAGTGTCTTATTTATTTAATGGGTTTACGTATGGAATGAAAATCAAGCAGAATTTGAGTCAAATTTCCTTCTATCTCTTAGCTTTCTTCTTCCCCAAGGTTTTAACCCTATCAAGGGTATCAGAGCCGTTCCGATCTCCGGTCGGAATTACTTTCGGTTACCATGACTAACACTCGCAATCAAGAAATTGACAGCACTCTCAAGGAACATGGCAAGGCAATCTCAAATCTCCAAGAAACCCTAGCCGCCATGTTGAAACAACAAGAACAATCGATGAAACAACAAGAAGAGATCTTACGAGCACTCAAGGAGTATTCAAGCGGTGGCAGTTTTAGTGGCGGCGGAGGCGGCTTCAGCGGCGGCGGCCCTGATAAAGGGCTATTTAGCGATGATTCGCGGACGGGTACTCGGCCTATGCGGGTCGGGAAGGTTGAATTTCCTCGGTTTTCAGGTGAAGATGTGGAGGATGGGCTGCAACCCGAAGATGTCAAAATAACACCTCCGGTTAACGCTTCAAAACTTCCGTTGCTTCCAGATCCAATAGAAGTCCCTAGGCCACCAACTTATAAACCAGCAACTATTAACGCGAAGCACTTGTCAGGTGAGGAACTAGAGTTAAAAAAGTCAAAAGGAGAATGCTTTTGGTGCACTGAAAAGTTCGTTCCAGGACACAAGTGCAAAAAGAAACAACTTTTTGTGATTAATGTGGGAGGCGATGAGGAAACTGAACAAGACGACAATGGTTAAGGATTGAATTGAAGAGCTTACTTTTTGAGGGCAAAAAGTAGGTTAAGGGGGGAGTATTGTTACGTATCTTATTTATTTTAGTTTTATTACTATTGTTAACTCAAGGGATTAGGATGTTATTTTGGTTTAGTTTGGGGGGTGTCTTGTGTAAGTGTCTTATTTATTTAATGGGTTTACGTATGGAATGAAAATCAAGCAGAATTTGAGTCAAATTTCCTTCTATCTCTTAGCTTTCTTCTTCCCCAAGGTTTTAACCCTATCATAACTCAATTACAGTTTGTATATTGATGTTGTGACCCATAACTAACAAGGTAGAGATTACAAGTTTAGAGAACCATTGGCTGGTTTTCTCCTAATGATTTAAGTATAAATTTATTATTTTTAATCAAGAGAACATATATGATCTCACCATTAAGCTTTTATGCGTTGTTCTTTCTTTGTCTATAAAGTATAAACTTGAAAATGTTGTTTTAAATTTTGTCTCAGAATTTAACTACGGTACTAGCTAGTATGTCGTAGCAAATAAAAAAGTATTGAGTCCAGTGGTAGATCCGTAAACCTTTTTTCATTTGCTTCATTGTGGTAGATTCACACTAATATTTTCCAAATCAAGGTTCTCACTATTTTTTTCCAAAACCGAATGGGTTGCTAGAAACCCATAAAACAGGGCTGGACCCCCCACTGATTGAGTCTAAACACCGATTAAGATTAGTTTAAATATCATATCTGTTTTGTATTTATATTTTAAAGCCTTATGCCCAGGATAGACCAGTGTGTATAGGCCTCTTGTCACGTTATGTTAAATTTGTATTGAGAGACAATGTAAACTTAGGAATGAATTTAGAGATAAGACTAAAGAAATTGTGTTTATCTCGATCAACAAGTCCCTTAATTAACGGATTACATTATTTTCATTTTTTTTTTAATCTAAACAACACTAGTTAGATAAATCTTGAACTACTGAGAAAAGTTGATATTACATGGTAACAAGGATTTCCCAAATACTGGTACACTTTTTATTAGAACGACTAATCCACACACCCTCTAAGCATACTACTCTTAATTCTACACCAATAGGCTGAAACCCTCAACCACTTGGGAAGAAACACCGTTACTTTTAAACAAGTAATAGTTCTAGGTAGCTAACTAATTATATTAGGAACTTGTACAAATTAAAGCTAAAAAGAAAACCATGGAGGGAATTGAAGGCTAGTGGGATATGATGAAGAAGAGTACAGCAAGAACCAAGGTTATGCCCCATGGAGACCCGCCTGCTCGATGAATGTCATCTGGGTCGGACCCTGGCAGAGGAATGCTGAACCGGTTAGGCGTTGAGGAGAGCCAGTGAACCACAATGATCAAGACCAAAGGTGCAATCATCAGCAGATTATGTAGCATCTCAGCTGCTGTACACATGACAGCCTCATACACAAAGTATCCCAAGATAACACATAACACCATCAGTGCTATGGTCATGAGCCACTGGTCCCATGGAACGAAACTTGAAGAAGGGCTACTTGTCCCATGCTCATTGTCTTCTGAACCCATTGATCGATGAAGGAAAGAGATGAATGATGATGTATTTCTAAAGATTCACAATGTATTGATATGCATTAATCATTATAATTGGCAATTATTGTCCTTTCTACTGTCACATTTAGTTATATGGACCATTTATTGATGGTGATTTTACAAATGGCAGTACTAAGATACGAATCTATGAGCAATTTTATCGATATGACGATATTGGGCTTTCGAAACCCCCAAATCTCTCACTCATTTCGTCTACCCGCTGGACTGTGGTGGTCCTGGCGGGTAGGGGTCACCTCTTCAGACTGAAACCCAACTCGAATTTAGCCCACATGAATATATATTGGGTAAATAGATTAATGAAGTTTTTATTATTTACAAATTTATAATTCTAGAAACTACTTGTTTTTATCTAACCTTTTCACTGTTTAAAAAACTTCCTGCCTTTTAATAAAAAAAAAAAAAAAATCTTTCTTATTAGAGATTAGTTTACCCTTGATTGTTGATGAGTTTTCCCAAAGGAGATTTGATGGATTTTGAAGGAATATTATTTGATCAACATTGTTTTAGCTTGGA